>NW_027440055.1:0-205388 GCF_031893055.1 Leptodactylus fuscus
TTACACCTCACATACATTGTATCCACTATATACTGCTCTATATTACACCTCACATACATTGTATCCACTATACACTGCTCTATATTACACCTCACATACATTGTATCCACTATATACATCTCTATATTACACCTCACATACATTGTATCCACTATATACTGCTCTATATTACACCTCACATACATTGTATCCACTATATACCTGCTCTATATTACACCTCACATACATTGTATCCACTATATACTGCTCTATATTACACCTCACATACATTGTATCCACTATATACAGCTCTATATTACACCTCACATACATTGTATCCACTATATACTGCTCTATATTACACCTCACATACATTGTATCCACTATATACTGCTCTATATTACACCTCACATACATTGTATCCACTATATACTGCTCTATATTACACCTCACATACATTGTATCCACTATATACTGCTCTATATTACACCTCACATACATTGTATCCACTATATACTGCTCTATATTACACCTCACATACATTGTATCCACTATATACTGCTCTATATTACACCTCACATACATTGTATCCACTATATACTGCTCTATATTACACCTCACATACATTGTATCCACTATATACAGCTCTATATTACACCTCACATACATTGTATCCACTATATACTGCTCTATATTACACCTCACATACATTGTATCCACTATATACTGCTCTATATTACACCTCACATACATTGTATCCACTATATACTGCTCTATATTACACCTCACATACATTGTATCCACTATATACTGCTCTATATTACACCTCACATACATTGTATCCACTATATACTGCTCTATATTACACCTCACATACATTGTATCCACTATATACTGCTCTATATTACACCTCACATACATTGTATCCACTATATACTGCTCTATATTACACCTCACATACATTGTATCCACTATATACTGCTCTATATTACACCTCACATACATTGTATCCACTATATACTGCTCTATATTACACCTCACATACATTGTATCCACTATATACTGCTCTATATTACACCTCACATACATTGTATCCACTATATACTGCTCTATATTACACCTCACATACATTGTATCCACTATATACAGCTCTATATTACACCTCACATACATTGTATCCACTATATACTGCTCTATATTACACCTCACATACATTGTATCCACTATATACTGCTCTATATTACACCTCACATACATTGTATCCACTATATACTGCTCTATATTACACCTCACATACATTGTATCCACTATATACTGCTCTATATTACACCTCACATACATTGTATCCACTATATACTGCTCTATATTACACCTCACATACATTGTATCCACTATATACTGCTCTATATTACACCTCACATACATTGTATCCACTATATACTGCTCTATATTACACCTCACATACATTGTATCCACTATATACTGCTCTATATTACACCTCACATACATTGTATCCACTATATACTGCTCTATATTACACCTCACATACATTGTATCCACTATATACTGCTCTATATTACACCTCACATACATTGTATCCACTATATACTGCTCTATATTACACCTCACATACATTGTATCCACTATATACTGCTCTATATTACACCTCACATACATTGTATCCACTATATACTGCTCTATATTACACCTCACATACATTGTATCCACTATATACTGCTCTATATTACACCTCACATACATTGTATCCACTATATACTGCTCTATATTACACCTCACATACATTGTATCCACTATATACTGCTCTATATTACACCTCACATACATTGTATCCACTATATACTGCTCTATATTACACCTCACATACATTGTATCCACTATATACTGCTCTATATTACACCTCACATACATTGTATCCACTATATACTGCTCTATATTACACCTCACATACATTGTATCCACTATATACTGCTCTATATTACACCTCACATACATTGTATCCACTATATACTGCTCTATATTACACCTCACATACATTGTATCCACTATATACTGCTCTATATTACACCTCACATACATTGTATCCACTATATACTGCTCTATATTACACCTCACATACATTGTATCCACTATATACTGCTCTATATTACACCTCACATACATTGTATCCACTATATACTGCTCTATATTACACCTCACATACATTGTATCCACTATATACTGCTCTATATTACACCTCACATACATTGTATCCACTATATACTGCTCTATATTACACCTCACATACATTGTATCCACTATATACTGCTCTATATTACACCTCACATACATTGTATCCACTATATACTGCTCTATATTACACCTCACATACATTGTATCCACTATATACTGCTCTATATTACACCTCACATACATTGTATCCACTATATACTGCTCTATATTACACCTCACATACATTGTATCCACTATATACTGCTCTATATTACACCTCACATACATTGTATCCACTATATACTGCTCTATATTACACCTCACATACATTGTATCCACTATATACTGCTCTATATTACACCTCACATACATTGTATCCACTATATACTGCTCTATATTACACCTCACATACATTGTATCCACTATATACTGCTCTATATTACACCTCACATACATTGTATCCACTATATACTGCTCTATATTACACCTCACATACATTGTATCCACTATATACTGCTCTATATTACACCTCACATACATTGTATCCACTATATACTGCTCTATATTACACCTCACATACATTGTATCCACTATATACTGCTCTATATTACACCTCACATACATTGTATCCACTATATACTGCTCTATATTACACCTCACATACATTGTATCCACTATATACTGCTCTATATTACACCTCACATACATTGTATCCACTATATACTGCTCTATATTACACCTCACATACATTGTATCCACTATATACTGCTCTATATTACACCTCACATACATTGTATCCACTATATACTGCTCTATATTACACCTCACATACATTGTATCCACTATATACTGCTCTATATTACACCTCACATACATTGTATCCACTATATACTGCTCTATATTACACCTCACATACATTGTATCCACTATATACTGCTCTATATTACACCTCACATACATTGTATCCACTATATACTGCTCTATATTACACCTCACATACATTGTATCCACTATATACTGCTCTATATTACACCTCACATACATTGTATCCACTATATACTGCTCTATATTACACCTCACATACATTGTATCCACTATATACTGCTCTATATTACACCTCACATACATTGTATCCACTATATACTGCTCTATATTACACCTCACATACATTGTATCCACTATATACTGCTCTATATTACACCTCACATACATTGTATCCACTATATACTGCTCTATATTACACCTCACATACATTGTATCCACTATATACTGCTCTATATTACACCTCACATACATTGTATCCACTATATACTGCTCTATATTACACCTCACATACATTGTATCCACTATATACTGCTCTATATTACACCTCACATACATTGTATCCACTATATACTGCTCTATATTACACCTCACATACATTGTATCCACTATATACTGCTCTATATTACACCTCACATACATTGTATCCACTATATACTGCTCTATATTACACCTCACATACATTGTATCCACTATATACTGCTCTATATTACACCTCACATACATTGTATCCACTATATACTGCTCTATATTACACCTCACATACATTGTATCCACTATATACTGCTCTATATTACACCTCACATACATTGTATCCACTATATACTGCTCTATATTACACCTCACATACATTGTATCCACTATATACTGCTCTATATTACACCTCACATACATTGTATCCACTATATACTGCTCTATATTATACCTCACATACATTGTATCCACTATATACTGCTCTATATTACACCTCACATACATTGTATCCACTATATACTGCTCTATATTACACCTCACATACATTGTATCCACTATATACTGCTCTATATTACACCTCACATACATTGTATCCACTATATACTGCTCTATATTATACCTCACATACATTGTATCCACTATATACTGCTCTATATTACACCTCACATACATTGTATCCACTATATACTGCTCTATATTACACCTCACATACATTGTATCCACTATATACTGCTCTATATTACACCTCACATACATTGTATCCACTATATACTGCTCTATATTATACCTCACATACATTGTATCCACTATATACTGCTCTATATTACACCTCACATACATTGTATCCACTATATACTGCTCTATATTACACCTCACATACATTGTATCCACTATATACTGCTCTATATTACACCTCACATACATTGTATCCACTATATACTGCTCTATATTATACCTCACATACATTGTATCCACTATATACTGCTCTATATTACACCTCACATACATTGTATCCACTATATACTGCTCTATATTACACCTCACATACATTGTATCCACTATATACTGCTCTATATTACACCTCACATACATTGTATCCACTATATACTGCTCTATATTACACCTCACATACATTGTATCCACTATATACTGCTCTATATTACACCTCACATACATTGTATCCACTATATACTGCTCTATATTACACCTCACATACATTGTATCCACTATATACTGCTCTATATTACACCTCACATACATTGTATCCACTATATACTGCTCTATATTACACCTCACATACATTGTATCCACTATATACTGCTCTATATTACACCTCACATACATTGTATCCACTATATACTGCTCTATATTACACCTCACATACATTGTATCCACTATATACTAGCTCTATATTACACCTCACATACATTGTATCCACTATATACTGCTCTATATTACACCTCACATACATTGTATCCACTATATACAGCTCTATATTACACCTCACATACATTGTATCCACTATATACTGCTCTATATTACACCTCACATACATTGTATCCACTATATACTGCTCTATATTACACCTCACATACATTGTATCCACTATATACAGCTCTATATTACACCTCACATACATTGTATCCACTATATACTGCTCTATATTACACCTCACATACATTGTATCCACTATATACAGCTCTATATTACACCTCACATACATTGTATCCACTATACACTGCTCTATATTACACCTCACATACATTGTATCCACTATATACTGCTCTATATTACACCTCACATACATTGTATCCACTATATACTGCTCTATATTACACCTCACATACATTGTATCCACTATATATAGCTCTATATTACACCTCACATACATTGTATCCACTATATACTGCTCTATATTACACCTCACATACATTGTATCCACTATATACTGCTCTATATTACACCTCACATACATTGTATCCACTATATACTGCTCTATATTACACCTCACATACATTGTATCCACTATATACATCTCTATATTACACCTCACATACATTGTATCCACTATATACAGCTCTATATTACACCTCACATACATTGTATCCACTATACTACTGCTCTATATTACACCTCACATACATTGTATCCACTATATACTGCTCTATATTACACCTCACATACATTGTATCCACTATATACTGCTCTATATTACACCTCACATACATTGTATCCACTATATACAGCTCTATATATACAGCTCTATATTACACCTCACATACATTGTATCCACTATATACTGCTCTATATTACACCTCACATACATTGTATCCACTATATACTGCTCTATATTACACCTCACATACATTGTATCCACTATATACCGCTCTATATTACACTCACATACATTGTATCCACTATATACTGCTCTATATTACACCTCACATAAATTGTATCCACTATATACCGCTCTATATTACACCTCACATACATTGTATCCACTATATACTGCTCTATATTACACCTCACATACATTGTATCCACTATATACATCTCTATATTACACCTCACATACATTGTATCCACTATATACCGCTCTATATTACACCTCACATACATTGTATCCACTATATACTGTTCTATATTACACCGCACATACATTGTATCCACTATATACTGCTCTATATTATACCTCACATACATTGTATCCACTATATACTGTTCTATATTACACCTCACATACATTGTTATCCACTATATACTGCTCTATATTACACCTCACATACATTGTATCCACTATATACTTCTCTATATTACACCTCACATACATTGTATCCACTATATACCGCTCTATATTACACCTCACATACATTGTATCCACTATATACCGCTCTATATTACACCTCACATACATTGTATCCACTATATACTGCTCTATATTACACCTCACATACATTGTATCCACTATATATAGCTCTATATTACACCTCACATACATTGTATCCACTATATACTGCTCTATATACACCTCACATACATTGTATCCACTATATATAGCTCTATATTACACCTCACATACATTGTATCCACTATATACTGCTCTATATTACACCTCACATACATTGTATCCACTATATACTGCTCTATATTACACCTCACATACATTGTATCCACTATATACCGCTCTATATTACACCTCACATACATTGTATCCACTATATACTGCTCTATATTACACCTCACATACATTGTATCCACTATTTACTGCTCTATATTACACCTCACATACATTGTATCCACTATATACTGCTCTATATTATACCTCACATACATTGTATCCACTATATACTGCTCTATATTACACCTCACATACATTGTATCCACTATATACTGCTCTATATTACACCTCACATACATTGTATCCACTATATACCGCTCTATATTACACCTCACATACATTGTATCCACTATATACTGCTCTATATTACACCTCACATACATTGTATCCACTATATACCGCTCTATATTACACCTCACATACATTGTATCCACTATATACTTCTCTATATTACACCTCACATACATTGTATCCACTATATACCGCTCTATATTACACCTCACATACATTGTATCCAGTATATACTGCTCTATATTACACCTCACATACATTGTATCCACTATATACTGCTCTATATTACACCTCACATACATTGTATCCACTATATACCGCTCTATATTACACCTCACATACATTGTATCCACTATATACTGCTCTATATTACACCTCACATAAATTGTATCCACTATATACCGCTCTATATTACACCTCACATACATTGTATCCACTATATACTGCTCTATATTACACCTCACATACATTGTATCCACTATATACATCTCTATATTACACCTCACATACATTGTATCCACTATATACCGCTCTATATTACACCTCACATACATTGTATCCACTATATACTGTTCTATATTACACCGCACATACATTGTATCCACTATATACTGCTCTATATTATACCTCACATACATTGTATCCACTATATACTGTTCTATATTACACCTCACATACATTGTATCCACTATATACTGCTCTATATTACACCTCACATACATTGTATCCACTATATACTTCTCTATATTACACCTCACATACATTGTATCCACTATATACCGCTCTATATTACACCTCACATACATTGTATCCACTATATACCGCTCTATATTACACCTCACATACATTGTATCCACTATATACTGCTCTATATTACACCTCACATACATTGTATCCACTATATATAGCTCTATATTACACCTCACATACATTGTATCCACTATATACTGCTCTATATTACACCTCACATACATTGTATCCACTATATATAGCTCTATATTACACCTCACATACATTGTATCCACTATATACTGCTCTATATTACACCTCACATACATTGTATCCACTATATACTGCTCTATATTACACCTCACATACATTGTATCCACTATATACTGCTCTATATTACACCTCACATACATTGTATCCACTATATATAGCTCTATATTACACCTCACATACATTGTATCCACTATATACTGCTCTATATTACACCTCACATACATTGTATCCACTATATACCGCTCTATATTACACCTCACATACATTGTATCCACTATATACTGCTCTATATTACACCTCACATACATTGTATCCACTATATACTGCTCTATATTACACCTCACATACATTGTATCCACTATATACTGCTCTATATTACACCTCACATACATTGTATCCACTATATACTGCTCTATATTACACCTCACATACATTGTATCCACTATATATAGCTCTATATTACACCTCACATACATTGTATCCACTATATACTGCTCTATATTACACCTCACATACATTGTATCCACTATATACTGCTCTATATTACACCTCACATACATTGTATCCACTATATATAGCTCTATATTACACCTCACATACATTGTATCCACTATATACTGCTCTATATTACACCTCACATACATTGTATCCACTATATACTGCTCTATATTACACCTCACATACATTGTATCCACTATATACTGCTCTATATTACACCTCACATACATTGTATCCACTATATACTGCTCTATATTACACCTCACATACATTGTATCCACTATATACCGCTCTATATTACACCTCACATACATTGTATCCACTATATACCGCTCTATATTACACCTCACATACATTGTATCCACTATATACCGCTCTATATTACACCTCACATACATTGTATCCACTATATACCGCTCTATATTACACCTCACATACATTGTATCCACTATATACATCTCTATATTACACCTCACATACATTGTATCCACTATATACTGCTCTATATTACACCTCACATACATTGTATCCACTATTTACTGCTCTATATTACACCTCACATACATTGTATCCACTATATACTGCTCTATATTATACCTCACATACATTGTATCCACTATATACAGCTCTATATTACACCGCACATACATTGTATCCACTATATACTGCTCTATATTACACCTCACATACATTGTATCCACTATATACAGCTCTATATTACACCTCACATACATTGTATCCACTATATACCGCTCTATATTACACCTCACATACATTGTATCCACTATATACTGCTCTATATTATACCTCACATACATTGTATCCACTATATACTGCTCTATATTACACCTCACATACATTGTATCCACTATATACTGCTCTATATTACACCTCACATACATTGTATCCACTATATACCGCTCTATATTACACCTCACATACATTGTATCCACTATATACTGCTCTATATTACACCTCACATACATTGTATCCACTATATACCGCTCTATATTACACCTCACATACATTGTATCCACTATATACTTCTCTATATTACACCTCACATACATTGTATCCACTATATACCGCTCTATATTACACCTCACATACATTGTATCCAGTATATACTGCTCTATATTACACCTCACATACATTGTATCCACTATATACTGCTCTATATTACACCTCACATACATGTATCCACTATATACTGCTCTATATTACACCTCACATACATTGTATCCACTATATACTTCTCTATATTACACCTCACATACATTGTATCCACTATATACTGCTCTATATTACACCTCACATACATTGTATCCACTATATACCGCTCTATATTACACCTCACATACATTGTATCCACTATATACTGCTCTATATTACACCTCACATAAATTGTATCCACTATATACTTCTCTATATTACACCTCACATACATTGTATCCACTATATACCGCTCTATATTACACCTCACATACTTTGTATCCCACTATATACCGCTCTATATTACACTCACATACATTGTATCCACTATATACCGCTCTATATTACACCTCACATACATTGTATCCACTATATACCGCTCTATATTACACCTCACATACATTGTATCCACTATATACCGCTCTATATTACACCTCACATACATTGTATCCACTATATACCGCTCTATATTACACCTCACATACATTGTATCCACTATATACCGCTCTATATTACACCTCACATACATTGTATCCACTATATACCGCTCTATATTACACCTCACATACATTGTATCCACTATATACCGCTCTATATTACACCTCACATACATTGTATCCACTATATACCGCTCTATATTACACCTCACATACATTGTATCCACTATATACTTCTCTATATTACACCTCACATACATTGTATCCACTATATACTGCTCTATATTACACCTCACATACATTGTATCCACTATATTTTTCATGCTATTATTCACAGTGAGGGGGATGGGGGTGTTGATACGGCCGGGGCACATAGGGGGCAGCACTGGTCTTCTGCTCGGGTTGTTCAGTATATTCTATATGGTCTTCTGCCCCAGAGTCATATCTGCTGCGCTGGTTCTTGGACATGCAGGGGATACTCAGGTTACATGGGGGGGGGGGGGGATACAGAGTGGGCCCAGTCAATCCATCTAGTCCCAGGCAGGGGGCGCCATCAGACCAGTGTTATCCCAGTATCACATAATAAGCTTCATTAGAGTGTCAGCTCCTGGGAAGATGAACCCGACAAATCCAGACATCTCAGCAGTCCTGGGAGGGCGTGGGGCGGGGGGCGGGAGGGGGGATAATATCATGGAAGGTCCGATAAGGGCAGTAGTACACTGGGGAGTAGGAGTGGTAGGATAATGGGAGAATGGGAGTAGTAGTAGTACACCAAGGAGTAGTAGTAGGATACTGGGGGTAGTAGTATAACACCTGGGGGTAGTAGCAGTATACTGGGGGTAACAGCAGGGGGTAGTAGGACACCAGGGGTAGTAGGAGTACATTGGGGGTAGTAGTAGGACACCAGGGGGTAGTAGGAGTACATTGGGGGGTAGTAGTAGGACACCAGGGGGTAGTAGGAGTACATTGGGGGTAGTAGTAGGACACCAGGGGGTAGTAGGAGTACATTGGGGGTAGTAGTAGGACACCAGGGGGTAGTAGGAGTACATTGGGGGTAGTAGTAGGACAGCAGGGGGTAGTAGGAGTACATTGGGGGTAGTAGTACACTGGGGAGTAGGAGTAGAACATGGAGGAGTAGCAGCAGGATACTGGGGGTAGTAGTATAACACCTGGGCATAGTAGCAGTATACTGGGGGTAACAGCAGGGGGTAGTAGGACACCAGGGGTAGTAGGAGTACATTGGGGGTAGTAGTTGGACATCGGTTGGGTAATAGCAGTACATTGGGTGTAGTAGTAGGACAGCAGAGAGTACTTGTATGGCACGCTCTGGGCTCTCCTGGGGGTAGTAGTAGGACAGCAGAGGGTAGTAGGATATTGGAGTTATACTATAACAGCAGGGGCACTTGGATGTCACTCCGGGCCTCTCCTGGGGGTAGTAGCAGTACATTGGGGGTAGTAGTATGACACCAGGGGGTAGTAGCAGGGCAAATACTGGGAGGGGTAGTAGTATAACAGCAGGGGGCACTTGGATGTCACTCCGGGCTCTCCTGGGGGTAGTAGCAGTACATTGGGGGTAGTAGTAGGACACCAGGGGGTAGTAGCAGGATACTGGGGGTAGTAGTAGGACACCAGGAAGTAGTAGCAGGATACTGGGGGTAGTAGTAGGACACCAGGGGGTAGTAGCAGGATATTGGGGGTAGTAGTAGGACACCAGGGGTAGTAGCAGGATACTGGGGGTAGTAGTAGGACACCAGGGGGTAGTAGCAGGATACTGGGGGTAGTAGTAGGACACCAGGGGGTAGTAGCAGGATACTGGGGGTAGTAGTAGGACACCAGGGGGCACTTGTATGGCACTCTCCGGCTCTCCTGGGGGTAGTAGCAGTACATTGGGGGTAGTAGTATGACACCAGGGGGTAGTAGCAGGATACTGGGGGTAGTAGTAGGACACCAGGGGGTAGTAGCAGGATACTGGGGTAGTAGTAGGACACCAGGGGTAGTAGCAGGATACTGGGGGTAGTAGTAGGACACCAGGGGGGTAGTAGCAGGATACTGGGGGTAGTAGTAGGACACCAGGGGGCACTTGTATGGCACTCTCCGGGCTCTCCTGGGGGTAGTAGCAGTACATTGGGGGTAGTAGTATGACACCAGGGGGTAGTAGCAGGATACTGGGGGTAGTAGTAGGACACCAGGGGGTAGTAGCAGGATACTGGGGGTAGTAGTAGGACACCAGGGGGTAGTAGCAGGATACTGGGGGTAGTAGTAGGACACCAGGGGGCACTTGTATGGCACTCTCTGGGCTCTCCTGGGAGTAGTAGCAGTACATTGGGGGTAGTAGTATGACACCAGGGGGTAGTAGCAGGACACCGGGGGGGTAGTAGTATGACAGCAGGGGTAGTAGCAGGATATTGGGGGTAGTAGTATAACAGCAGGGGGCACTTGGATGTCACTCCGGGCTCTCCTGGGGGTAGTAGCAGTACATTGGAGGTAGTGGTATGACACCAGGGGGTAGTAGCAGGATACTGGGGGTAGTAGTAGGACACCAGGGGGCACTTGTATGGCACTCTCTGGGCTCTCCTTGGGGTAGTAGCAGGATACTGGGGGTAGTAGTATAACAGCAGGGGGCACTTGTATGGCACTCCGGGCTCTCCTGGGGGTAGTAGCAGTACATTGGGGGTAGTAGTATGACACCAGGGGGTAGTAGCAGGATACTGGGGGTAGTAGTAGGACAGCAGGGGGGCACTTGTATGGCACTCCGGGCTCTCTGGGGGTAGTAGCAGTACATTGGGGGTAGTAGTATGACACCAGGGGGTAGTAGCAGGATACTGGGGGTAGTAGTAGGACACCAGGGGGTAGTAGCAGGATATTGGGGGTAGTAGTATAACAGCAGGGGGCACTTGTATGGCACTCTCTGGGCTCTCCTCGGAGTAGTAGCAGGATATTGGGGGTTACACTATAACAGCAGGGGGCACTTGGATGTCACTCCGGGCTCTCCTGGGGGTAGTAGCAGGACACCAGGGGGGTAGTAGTAGGACAGCAGGGGGCACTTGGATGGCACTCCGGGCTCTCCTGGGGGTAGTAGCAGGATATTGGGGGGTTACACTATAACAGCAGGGGGCACTTGGATGGCACTCCGGCTCTCCTGGGGGTAGTAGCAGGACACCGGGGGGGGGTAGTAGCAGGACACCGGGGGGGTAGTAGTATAACAGCAGGGGGCACTTGTAAGTCACTCCGGGCTCTCCTGGGGGTAGTAGCAGGACACCGGGGGGGGGGGGGGGTAGTAGTATAACAGCAGGGGCACTTGTAAGTCACTCCGGGCTCTCCTGGGGGTAGTAGCAGTACATTGGGAAGGGGGGGGGTAGTAGTATGACAGCAGGGGGCACTTGTATGGCACTCCGGAGCCTCTCCTGGGGGTAGTAGCAGGATATTGGGGGTTACACTATAACAGCAGGGGCACTTGGATGGCACTCCGGGCTCTCCTGGGGGTAGTAGCAGTACATTGGGGGTAGTAGTATGACACCAGGGGGGTAGTAGCAGGATACTGGGGGTAGTAGTAGGACACCAGGGGGTAGTAGCAGGATACTGGGGGTAGTAGTAGGACAGCAGGGGGCACTTGTATGGCACTCCGGCTCTCCTGGGGGTAGTAGCAGTACATTGGGGGTAGTAGTATGACACCAGGGGGTAGTAGCAGGATACTGGGGGTAGTAGTAGGACACCAGGGGGTAGTAGCAGGATACTGGGGGTAGTAGTAGGACACCAGGGGGTAGTAGCAGGATATTGGGGGTAGTAGTATAACAGCAGGGGGCACTTGTATGGCACTCTCTGGGCTCTCCTCGGAGTAGTAGCAGGATATTGGGGGTTACACTATAACAGCAGGGGGCACTTGGATGTCACTCCGGCTCTCCTGGGGGTAGTAGCAGGACACCAGGGGGGTAGTAGTAGGACAGCAGGGGCACTTGGATGGCACTTCCCGGGGCTCTCCTGGGGGTAGTAGCAGGATATTGGGGGTTACACTATACAGCAGGGGGCACTTGGATGGCACTCCGGGCTCTCCTGGGGGTAGTAGCAGGACACCGGGGGGGGGGGTAGTAGCAGGACACCGGGGGGGGTAGTAGTATAACAGCAGGGGGCACTTGTAAGTCACTCCGGGCTCTCCTGGGGGTAGTAGCAGTACATTGGGGGGGGGGGGGGGTAGTAGTATGACAGCAGGGGGCACTTGGATGGCACTCCGGGCTCTCCTGGGGGTAGTAGCAGGATATTGGGGGTTACACTATAACAGCAGGGGCACTTGGATGGCACTCCGGGCTCTCCTGGGGTAGTAGCAGTACATTGGGGGTAGTAGTATGACACCAGGGGGTAGTAGCAGGATATTGGGGTAGTAGTATAACAGCAGGGGGTAGTAGCAGGACACCGGGGGGGGGGGGTAGTAGTATAACAGCAGGGGGCACTTGTAAGTCACTCCGGGCTCTCCTGGGGGTAGTAGCAGTACATTGGGGGGGGGGGGGGTAGTAGTATGACAGCAGGGGGCACTTGGATGGCACTCCGGGCTCTCCTGGGGGTAGTAGCAGGATATTGGGGGTTACACTATAACAGCAGGGGGCACTTGGATGGCACTCCGGGCTCTCCTGGGGGTAGTAGCAGTACATTGGGGGTAGTAGTATGACACCAGGGGTAGTAGCAGGATATTGGGGGTAGTAGTATAACAGCAGGGGGTAGTAGCAGGACACCGGGGGGGGGGGGGTAGTAGTATGACAGCAGGGGGCACTTGTAAGTCACTCCGGGCTCTCCCCGCACTCTCTGTACCTGCTTGCAGCGGTCCTCCGCCTGCTTCTTGTCGCCCTCCGCCTGCTCCGCCCGATCTATCGCATTCTCCTTGTCCAGCTTCAGCATTTGCATCTTCTTCTTGATGGCGTCCATGGCTGCGGGTGTGAACGGGCGGCTGCGGCTGAGAAACGGATGCGGCTGCGATACGGGCTCCGGGGGCTGGAGGAAATCTGCCCCAAAGCCGACCTTTATATCCCGGGACACAAAACCCGCCCAGAGCCGATCATCACAGCCTTGTAGGGGAGAGACCGAGGACGGGGGAGGAGGAGGAGGGTAAAGAGGAGACTGCGGGAGTGGGGGCAAGAGGAGAGAGGGGCAAGAGGAGAGAGGGGCAAGAGGGGAGAGGGCAAGAGGGGAGGAGAGGGGCAAGAGGAGAGAGGAGAGGGGGCAAGAGGGGAGGAGAGGGGCAAGAGAGGAGAGGGGCAGGAGGAGAGAGGGGCAAGAGGGGAGAGGAGAGGGGCAAGAGGGGAGAGGAGAGGGGGGCAAGAGGGGAGGAGAGGGCAAGAGAGGAGAGGGGCAAGAGGGGAGTGGGGGGAGAGGGGGGACAAGAGAGGAGAGGGGGGCAGGAGAGGAGAGAGAAGAGAGGGGGCAAGAGGGGAGAGGGGAGAGGACGGGGGGGGCAAGAGGAGAGAGGGGCAAGAGGAGAGAGGAGAGTGTAACAGGAGGGGAGAGGAGAGGGGAGAAAGAGGGGAGAGGAAAGGGGGGCAAGAGGGGAGAGGAGAGGAGGACAATAGGGGAGAGGAGAGGGGAGAGGAGAGGGGGACAAGAGGGGAGAGGAGAGGAGGACAATAGGGGAGAGGAGAGGGGAGAGGAGAGGAGGACAATAGGGGAGAGGAGAGGGGAGGAGGAGAGGGGGACAAGAGGGGAGAGGAGAGGAGGACAATAGAGGAGAGGAGAGGGGAGAGGAGAGGGGGACAAGAGGGGAGAGGAGAGGGGAGAGGAGAGGGGGACAAGAGGGGAGAGGAGAAGGGGCAGGAGGGGAGAGGAGAGAGGTGCCAAGAGGGGAGAGGAGAGTGTAACAGGAGGGGAGAGGAGAGGGGGGCAAGACGGGAGAGGGGGGACAAGAGGGGAGAGGAGAGGGGGCAAGAGGGGAGAGGAGAGGGGAGAGGAGAGGGGGACAAGAGGGGAGAGGAGAGGGGAGAGGAGAGGAGGACAATAGGGGAGAGGAGAGGGGAGAGGAGAGGGGGACAAGAGGGGAGAGGAGAAGGGGCAGGAGGGGAGAGGAGAGAGGTGCCAAGAGGGGAGAGGAGAGTGTAACAGGAGGGGAGAGGAGAGGGGGGCAAGACGGAGAGGGGGGGACAAGAGGGGAGAGGAGAGGGGGCAAGAGGAGAGGGGAGAGGAGAGGGGGACAAGAGGGGAGAGGAGAAGGGGCAAGACGGGAGAGGAGAGGGTGAAAAGAGGGGAGAGGAAAGTGTGGCAAGAGGGGAGAGGAGAGGGGGACAAGAGGGGAGAGGAGAGGGGAGAGGAAGAGGGGGACAAGAGGGGAGAGGAGAAGGGGCAAGACGGGAGAGGAGAGGGTGAAAAGAGGGGAGAGGAAAGTGTGGCAAGAGGGGAGAGGAGAGGGGGACAAGAGGGGAGAGGAGAGGAGGACAATAGGGGAGAGGAGAGGGGAGAGGAGAGGGGGACAAGAGGGGAGAGGAGAGGAGGACAATAGGGGAGAGGAGAGGGGAGAGGAGAGGGGGACAAGAGGGGAGAGGAGAGGGGCAGGAGGGGAGAGGAGAGAGGTGCCAAGAGGGGAGAGGAGAGTGTAACAGGAGGGGAGAGGAGAGGGGGGCAAGACGGGAGAGGGGGGACAAGAGGGGAGAGGGGGCAAGAGGGGAGAGGAGAGGGGAGCGAGAGGGGAGAGGGGCGAGAGGAGAGGGGGACAAGAGGGGAGAGGAGAGGGGGGACAAGAGGGGAGAGGAGAGGGGAACAAGAGGGGAGAGGAGAGGGGGACAAGAGGGGAGAGGAGAGGGAGCAAGATGGGAGAGGAGAGGGGGGACAAGAGGGGAGAGGAGGGGGGGACAAGAGGGGAGAGGAGAGGGGGGACAAGAGGGGAGAGGAAAGGGGGGCAAGAGGGGAGAGGAGAGGGGGGACAAGAGGGGAGAGGAGAGGGGGGGACAAGAGGGGAGAGGAGGGGGGGGGAGGAGACTGGAGAGGAGAGGGGGCCATGAGGGGATAGGAGAGGAGAGGGGGCCAAGAGAGGAGAGGGGAGCAAGAGGGGAGAGGGAGGACAAGAGGGGAGAGGTGAGGGGGGCCAAGAGGGGGGAGGAGAGGGGGGCAAGAGGTGAACAAGAAGGGAGCAAGAGGGGAGAGGAGAGTGGGGCAGGAGGGGAGAGGAGAGAGGTGCCAAGAGGGGAGAGGAGAGTGTAACAGGAGGGGAGAGGAGAGGGGGAGCAAGAGGAGAGGGAGAAAGAGGGAAGAGGAGAGTGGAACAAGAGGGGAGGGGAGAAGGGGGACAAGAGGGGAGAGGAGAGGGGGGCAAGAGGGGAGAGGAGAGGGGAGCAAGAGGGGAGAGGAGAGGGGGACAAGAGGGGAGAGGAGAGGGGGACAAGAGGGTTGAGGAGAGGGGGGCAAGAGGGGAGAGGAGAGGGGAGCAAGAGGGGAGAGGAGAGGGGGACAAGAGGGGAGAGGAGAGGGGAGCAAGAGGGGAGAGGAGAAGAGGGAGTGTCACGGGATGGTTAGAGTCTATACTATAGGCAATGTGTAATATATATTTCATGTGGAATGTATTCTCTAACCTGTTATATACATCAGTGTGTAGTTGGCTGATTAGGGTCTAGTGTGTTAGCACATTGTATGCAAATCCCTCTAACTAGTGAGGACCAGTGAGGACAATGGGTGGAGATAATCTGATCAGTGTCTCCAAGAAGATGTTGGACGGTGCATTGTCCATAGTAGACAGGGAGTCTGCTCTCCTTGGTATAGGTGAGGGGGGAAGGATCTGTGACTCAGCCCTTCCCACCCACAGATAGAGGAAGTAACAGTTTAGTATATAGTTGTAGCTTGCAGTTAGTATGTGTTAGCCGGCCTGTGCACAGCTCTGCAGAGAGCCAGGACTTAGTTACAGGACCAAGGAACCAAAGTTATCATTGGATTGTGACTTCTGTGGACTTATTGTTATTACGGTTGATGTGACCGCCGCCGGCTACTAACTTTGTGGATTACAATAAATTGCTGTTGTCTCCCGACCTCTTGCGTCCGTGTTGATTCAAAAGACCATCCGGAGGAAGACGTATACCTTTGCTCCGTGACAACTGGTTGGCAGCGGTGGGATCAACAGCGGACAGCGAGATGGACTACAGCAGCCCAGCGATTAATGGAGCCACAACCTCAGAATACAGGAACTGGACTATGGCAAGTCTACAAGTAAGGGCCCGGGGAACTAAACCTGAGTTACCAGGGAAGAACGAAAGATCAACTGATCGAGGCACTGGAGGAGATGACCCTGCAAAGCGACCATGAGGAGGGCTGCCCCCAGGAGACTGGAGAGATACGGGAGTGGCAGGTACAGACCCAAAAGAGCAGATGGGTTGTTTTGTATGAGGAGGAGTTGGCAGTGCTGGGGCTAGGAGCAACTGCAGAGCAAAGGAGTAGAGCATTACAGAGGGCTCAGGAAACGGAGAAGGAGGAACAGAGAATGGCGCATGAAAAGGAAAGAATGGCGCATGAAATGCGAATGGCTGAGATAACTACGCGGAATTATAATCAAACGTCGGCCCCCAGCCCAACAGTGAGAGAACCCACCATATGTCTCCCATAAACACTTCAAGACCTTTGATGAAGCGGCTGGGGATGTTGATGGATATTTTCAGGACTTCGAACACCAGTGCCACCTGATGGAAGTCCAGAGAAGGATTGGGTCCGGTATCTGGTGGGGCACCTACGAGATGGGGCTGCGGAAGCTCTCAGAGCCATGGACCCTAGTGATCAGCGGGACTATGAGGCCATTAAAAGAGCGGTGCAGAAGTATTATGCCGTCACTCCAGAGACCTACCGAGTTCAATTCGCTCTTTGTCTTACAATGGGGGAAGCTCCTTCCACATGTTCGCCCACAAGTTGAAGCAAGCATGCAAGCGCTGGCTAGAAGGAGAGGAGGCTGTCACAGTCGATAAGATCCTCCAAGTCATACTTAAGGAACAGTTCTTTTCCCAGTGCCCCGCTGAGATCCGTGAGTGGGTGCTGGAACGGAACCCAGCCACAGTGGAGCAAGCTGCTTCCCTTGCAGATGAGGGCCTGACCATCAAGCCGCAGTGGAAGAGGTTGTTTTGCAGAGGAGCGGAAAACTACCACAGTCCGCCAGACACCCTTCATCCAGCCACCCACCTTTCGTGCCCGGCCCTCAGGATTACAATTCCCCCTCTACCCCTGCCCCAGCCCATCGGCCTCCAGCTATGAACAACCCTGTCCCTAGACAACGACCTACTGGAAGAATGCTAGAGCGCAGATGTTTTGGGTGCGGGCGGCCTGGACATTTGCAAGCTAGTTGCCCTGTTAACATGGGGGCACGGGCCACCGTGGCATCCCGGCCTATTCACTACCTGGGAACCACCCCTAGGACTGAAAGTTTGGCCCCATTTCCAGATGACTCCATGAATGACCCATCTGTTCCACCTCCAGGGGTCTATGGGATTCAGCCTTCCGCCACACATCCCGCAAACCTTCAGCGGAAGCACTTGCAGGAGGTCCTACTGGATGGCCGAACAGTTGTTGGATTCCGGGACTCGGGAGCTTTCCTAACGGTAGCGGACCCCCGAGTGGTTCGACCCGAGGCCCTAGAGGAGGGCCCTGGCCTTTCTATCGAGTTGGCAGGAGGTACTCGGAAACGTATTCCTAAAGCTACCGTGGAACTCGACTATGGTTATGGACCAAAACGATGCACAATTGGTGTGATGAGCGGGCTGCCGGCCGATGTTCTGTTAGGCAACGATGTTGGAAATCTACAGTGCCACTTTGTGGGAGCAGTGACCCGAAGCCAAGCTCAGAGAGACGCCAACATGGATCGACCGGATTTTTTGCCAGATGCCAGCCCTTCAACTCTACAACTTTACCATTCAGTACCGCCGAGGGAACCAACACCAGAACGCAGATGGGTTATCCCGGCAGGAGGAAATATGAGCTATAGAGACTGATGTGCATTCCCCAATTTACCTGTGTAGGCCAATTGTGTCATGCACATGTTTTGAGAGGGGGAGGGGTTGTCACGGGATGGTTAGAGTCTATACTATAGGCAATGTGTAATATATATTTCATGTGGAATGTATTCTCTAACCTGTTATATACATCAATGTGTAGTTGGCTGATTAGGGTCTAGTGTGTTAGCACATTGTATGCAAATCCCTCTAAACTAGTGAGGACCAGTGAGGACAATGGGTGGAGATAATCTGATCAGTGTCTCCAAGAAGATGTTGGACGGTGCATTGTCCATAGTAGACAGGGAGTCTGCTCTCCTTGGTATAGGTGAGGGGGGAAGGATCTGTGACTCAGCCCTTCCCACCCACAGATAGAGGAGTAACAGTTTAGTATATAGTTGTAGCTTGCAGTTAGTATGTGTTAGCCGGCCTGTGCACAGCTCTGCAGAGAGCCAGGACTTAGTTACAGGACCAAGGAACCAAAGTTATCATTGGATTGTGACTTCTGTGGACTTATTGTTATTACGGTTGATGTGACCGCCGCCGGCTACTAACTTTGTGGATTACAATAAATTGCTGTTGTCTCCCGACCTCTTGCGTCCCTGTTGATTCAAAAGACCATCCGGAGGAAGACGTATACCTTTGCTCCGTGACAGGGAGCAAGAGGGGAGAGGAGAGGGGGACAAGAGGGGAGAGGAGAGGGGGACAAAAGGGGAGAGGAGAGGGGAAAGACGGGAGAGGAGAGGGGGGACAAGAGGGGAGAGGAGAGGGGGACAAGAGGGCAGAGCAGAGGGGGCAAGATGGGAGAGGAGAGGGGAACAAGAGGAGAGGGGGCCAAGAGGGGAGAAAGGGGAGAGGGGAGTGGAACAGGAGGGGAGAGGAGAGGGGGAGCAAAAGGAGAGGGGAGAGGAGAGGGGAGCAAGACGGGAGAGAAGAGTGGAACAAGAGGGGAGGGGAGAAGGAGGACAAGAGGGGAGAGGAGAGGGGAGCAAGAGGGAAGAGGAGAGGGGGGCCAAGAGGGGAGAGGAAAGTGTGGCAAGAGGGGAGAGGAGAGCAGGACAATAGGGGAGAGGAGAAGGGAGCAAGAGGGGAGAGGAGAGGGGGACAAGAGGGGAGAGGAGAGGGGGACAAGAGGGAGAGGAGAAGGGGCAAGACGGGAGAGGAGAGGGGGCCAAGAGGGGAGAGGAAAGTGTGGCAAGAGGGGAGAGGACAGGGGGACAAGAGGGAAGAGGAGAGTGGGGCAGGAGGGGGAGAGGAGAGAGGTGCCAAGAGGGGAGAGGAGAGTGTAACAGGAGGGGAGAGGAGAGGGGGCAAGACGGAGAGGGGGGACAAGAGGGAGGAGAGGAGAGGGGGGGGGCAAGAGGGGAGAGGAGAGGGGAGCGAGAGGGGAGAGGGGCGAGAGGAGAGGGGGACAAGGAGAGAGGGAGAGGGAGGGGGACAAGAGGGGAGAGGAGAGGGGAACAAGAGGGGAGAGGAGAGGAGAGCAAGAGGGGAGAGGAGAGGAGTAGGACAAGAGGGGAGAGAAGGGCAAGATGGGAGAGGAGAGAGGGCCAAGAGGGGAAAGGAAAGTGTGGCAAGAGGGGAGAGGAGAGGGGGACAAGAGGGGAGCAAGAGGGGAGAGGAGAGGGGGCCAAGAGGGGAGAGGAAAGTGTGGCAAGAGGGGAGAGGAGAGGGGGACAAGAGGGGAGAGGAGAGGGGGCCAAGAGGGAGAGGAAAGTGTGGCAAGAGGGGAGAGGAGAGGAGGACAATAGGGGAGAGGAGAGGGGAGAGGAGAGGGGAGCAAGAGGGGAGAGGAGAGGGGGACAAGAGGGGAGAGGAGAGGGGAGCAAGAGGGGAGAGGAGAAGAGGGGAGCAAGAGGGGAGAGGAGAGGGGGACAAGAGGGGAGAGGAGAGGGGGACAAAAGGGGAGAGGAGAGGGGGAAAGACGGGAGAGGAGAGGGGGGACAAGAGGGGAGAGGAGAGGGGGGAGAGGAGAGGGGGACAAGAGGGGAGAGGCAGAGGGGGCAAGATGGGAGAGGAGAGGGGAACAAGAGGAGAGAGGAGAGGGGGCCAAGAGGGGATAGGAGAGGAGAGGGGGCCAAGAGGGGAGAGGAGAGGGGAGCAAGAGGGGAGAGGGAGGACAAGAGGGGAGAGGTGAGGGGGCCAAGAGGGGGGAGGAGAGGGGGGCAAGAGGTGAACAAGAAGGGAGCAAGAGGGGAGAGGAGAGGGGAGCAAGTTGGGGAAAGGGGGGACAAGAGGGAAGAGGAGATTGGGGCAGGAGGGGAGGGGAGAGAGGTGCCAAGAGGGGAGAGTGTAACAGGAGGGGAGAGGAGAGGGGGAGCAAGAGGAGAGAGGAGTGGGGAGCAAGAGGGGAGAGGGGGGACAAGAGGGGAGAGAAGAGGGGGCAAGAGGGGAGAGGAGAGGGGGGCAAGAGGGGAGAGAAGAGGGGAGCAAGAGGGGGGACAGAGAGGGGAGAGGAGAGGGGGCAAGACGGTAGAGGAGAGGGGAACAAGAAGGGAGAAGAGAGGAAAGCAAGAGGGGAGAGGAGGGGGGCAAGACGGGAGAGGAAAGGTGGCCAAGAGGGGAGAGGAGAGGGGGGCCAAGAGGGGAGAGGAGAGGGGGGACAAGAGGGGAGCAAGAGGGGAGAGGAGAGGGGGCCAAGAGGGGAGAGAAAAGTGTGGCAAGAGGGGAGAGGAGAGGGGGACAAGAGGGGAGAGGAAAGTGTGGCAAGAGGGGAGAGGAGAGGAGGACAATAGGGGAGAGGAGAGAGGAGCAAGAGGGGAGAGGAGAGGGAGACAAGAGGGGAGAGGGGGACAAGAGGGGAGAGGAGAGGGGTGCAAGAGGGGAGATGAGGAGAGGGGAGCAAGAGGGGAGATGAGAAGAGGGGAGCATAAGGGGAGAGGAGAGGGGGACAAGAGGGGAGAGGAGAGGGGACAAGAGGGTTGAGGAGAGGGGACAAGAGGGTAGAGGAGAGGGGGCAAGACGGGAGAGGAGAGGGGCAAGACGGGAGAGGAGAGGGGGACAAGAGGGGAGAGGGGAGCAAGAGGGGAGAGGAGAGGGGGACAAGAGGGGAGAGGAGAGGGGGCAAGACGGGAGAGGAAAGTGTGGCAAGAGGGGAGAGGAGAGGGGGACAAGAGGGGAGAGGAGAGGGGGACAAGAGGGGAGAGGAGAGGGGAGCAAGAGAGGAGGGGGAGCAAGAGGGGAGAGGAGAGGGGGACAAGAGGGGAGAGGAGAGGAGGAGGGCAAGATGGGAGAGGAGAGCAAGAGGGGAGAGGAGAGGGGGACAAGAGGGGAGAGGAGAGGAGGAGGGCAAGATGGGAGAGGAGAGCAAGAGGGGAGAGGAGAGGGGAGCAAGAGGGGAGAGGAGAGGGGAGCAAGAGGGGAGAGGGGAACAAGAGGGGAGAGGAGAGGGGGGCAAGAGGGGAGAGGAGAGGGGAGCAAGAAGGGAGAGGGGAGCAAGAGGGGAGAGGAGAGGAGGAGGGGAGAGGAGGGCAAGATGGGAGAGGAGAGAGGGCCAAGAGGGGAGAGGAAAGTGTGGCAAGAGGGGAGAGGAGAGGGGAGCAAGAGGGGAGAGGAGAGGGGGACAAGAGGGGAGAGGAGAGGGGGCAAGACGGGAGAGGAGAGCAAGAGGGGAGAGGAGAGCAAAGAGGGAGAGGAGAGGGGCAAGAGGGGAGAGGAGAGGGAGACAAGAGGGGAGAGGGGGACAAGAGGGGAGAGGAGAGGGGGGACAAGAGGGGAGAGGAGAGGGGAGATGAGGAGAGGGGAGCAAGAGGGGAGATGATTAGGGGAGCATGAGGGGAGAGGAGAGGGGGGACAAGAGGGGAGAGGAGAGGGGAACAAGAGGGTTGAGGAGAGGGGACAAGAGGGGAGAGGAGAGGGGGCAAGACGGGAGAGGAGAGGGGGACAAGAGGGGAGCAAGAGGGGAGAGGAGAGGGGGACAAGAGGGGAGAGGAGAGGGGGCAAGACGGGAGAGGAAAGTGTGGCAAGAGGGGAGAGGAGAGGGGGACAAGAGGTGAGAGGAGAGGGGAGCAAGAGGGGAGAGAAGAGGGGAGCAAGAAGGGAGAGGAGAGGGGAGCAAGAGGGGAGAGGAGAAGGAAGAAAGAGGGGAGAGGAGAGGCAGGAGGGGAGAGGAGGGCAAGATGGGAGAGGAGAGAGGGCCAAGAGGGGAGAGGAAAGTGTGGCAAGAGGGGAGAGGAGAGGGGAGCAAGAGGGGAGAGGAGAGGGGGACAAGAGGGGAGAGGAGAGGGGGACAAGAGGGGAGAGGAAAGTGTGGCAAGAGGGGAGAGGAGAGGGGAGCAAGAGGGGAGAGGAGAGGGGGGACAAGAGGGAGAGGAGAGGGGGCAAGACGGAGAGGAGAGCAAGAGGGGAGAGGAGAGCAAGAGGGGAGAGCAGAGCAAGAGGGGAGAGGAGAGGGGGAGAAAGAGGGGAGAGGAGAGGAGAGGAGAGCAAGAGGGGAGAGGAGAGGAGTAGGACAAAAGGGGAGAGAAGGGCAAGATGGGAGAGGAGAGAGGGCCAAGAGGGGAATGGAAAGTGTGGCAAGAGGGGGAGAGGAGAGGGGGACAAGAGGGGAAAGGAAAGTGTGGCAAGAGGGGAGAGAAGAGGGGGCCAAGAGGGGAGAGGAAAGTGTGGCAAGAGGGGAGAGGAGAGGAGGACAATAGGGGAGAGGAGAGGGGAGAGGAGAGGGGGAGAAAGAGGGGAGAGGAGAGGAGAGCAAGAGGGGAGAGGAGAGGAGTAGGATAAGAAGGGAGAGAAGGGGCAAGATGGGAGAGGAGAGGGGGGACAAGAGGGGAGAGGAAAGTGTGGCAAGAGGGGAGAGGAGAACAAGAGGGGAGAGGAGAGGGGGGGACAAGAGGGGAGAGGAGAGGAGGAGGACAAGAGGGGAGAGGGAGGGCAACATGGGAGAGGAGGGGGACAAGATGGGAGAGGAGGGGGACAAGAGGGGAGGGGAGTGGGGGGCAAAGAGGTATATGCGGAGGGCAAGGAGAAGCCACAACCTTAGATACAGTCCTCAGAGGGTCAGACTTGACAGGGATTAGATACAGTCTTCAGAGGGTCAGACATGGCAGAGGTTAGTATATACATATATATTTGTTACAGTGTTGGACTAGCCGCCATCTTGTCTCCTGGAGTTTATATGGAGTCACAGAGAACCACATCTGGTGTCAGGGGGTCAAGCACTGAGGAGATGGCTAATGAGGCTGATCAGGGACCAGTGACCGCCCTCCTCCCTGTATCTCCGCCTCCTACCACACCTCTTGGTTCCTGAGCTCCGCCCACATCTCCACTGCCCCTAATTTAAGGCGAGGCTTGGGAGGGAGCACATGGAGGTGTGGCAAGGATCCCGCCCACATGACTCTTCCCCACCCACAAGTGCAGTTATATGGAGGTGCGGTCAGGAGCAGAATCCCCGCCCCCAGCCACGTCCCCCAAGGTTCTCACACCCGCCTCAATACACTTTAAGAATTTGTACAGTCCATATATCAGAGCGGTTAGAGAGTCCCATAACTACACAATACCCATATAGATCCTGGATGGAGGCCCATGAGGACACGTATATACCCATATACTGAACTAGAAACCGTCAGGAAAACCGAAACCGGACTCTGGAGTATCCAATATATCACCTGTGACCCTACAAGTATATACTGAGCACCAGCAAGGGAAGACTATGGGTATAGGGGGGAATGGCATCTATGGCAATGCCTCGAAGGACCCATCATATGGCCCATTGATCAGTCCAGGTGATGGCTCCGTCACTGTCGTGCCCCCTCCCCACATCAGGGACCCTCCCCATACATTACATGGCTTCTTATAAGTGTCCCCATATTCTCCTCCTCCATTCTCTTTTGGTTTCCCACATGTTCCCTTATAGATCTCTCCTCTACCTCTATAGAGGTAGACCTCAGACTCTTCCCGGTGTCAGGGCTGTGCTGGACACCTAAAGTAACCGTTACGTTGCGAGTGTAGCCATGTAGTAGGTCTGGGGGGCTTTATACCCTTGTATCGACCAGAGAAATGTATTAGGAAGTTTTCAGATTTAGTTGGTTCCAGGTAGAGCCTTAAACATCTCCCCAGGTCTAAGCAGCGGTTCTCAACCTGTGGGTAACAACCCCGGCGGGGGTCGAACGACCAAAACACAGGGGTCGCCTAAAGCATACCTCCCAACCGTCCCCCAGTCGGAGGGAGGTATGTCCCGGTTTCAACTGTCACAGCCAGCTCCTGCTATAACGCTGCGCTGTGGCTTCTGTATGTGTAACCGCGATGTAAGGACGTCACATTGCGCCAACAACTAGAGAGCGAGACTGCGGAGAGAGCGGCGGGTGAGCGCTGGAAGGGGAGTGTAAGTGGGGTTTTTGTTTTACACATTAAGGTGGAACATAATGAAGGGGCAGATGAAGGGGGGGCGGCATGACACTGGGGACAGAGATGGGGGGATATGAAGCTCTGGGCAGAGATGGCGGAACATGAAACTGGGGGCAGAGATGGAGGGGACATGAATCTGGGGGCAGAGATGGGGGACATGAATCTGGGGGCAGAGATGGCGGAACATGAAACTGGGGGAAGAGATGGCGGAATATGAAACTGGGGGCAGAGATGGGGGGACATGAATCTGGGGGCAGAGATGGGGGACATGAATCTGGGGGCAGAGATGGAGAGGACATGAATCTGGGGGCAGAGATGGAGGGACATGAATCTGGGGGCAGAGATGGGGGGACATGAATCTGGGGGCAGAGATGGGGGACATGAATCTGGGGGCAGAGATGGAGAGGACATGAATCTGGGGGCAGAGATGGGGGGACATGAATCTGGGGGCAGAGATGGGGGGACATGAATCTGGGGGCAGAGATGGCGGAACATGAAACTGGGGGCAGAGATGGGGGGACATGAATCTGGGGCAGAGATGGAGGGACATGAATCTGGGGGCAGAGATGTAGAGGACATGAATCTGGGGGCAGAGGATGGGGGGACATGAATCTGGGGGCAGAGATGGCGGAACATGAAACTGGGGGCAGAGATGGGGGGACATGAATCTGGGGGCAGAGATGGCGGAACATGAAACTGGGGGCAGAGATGGGGGGACATGAATCTGGGGGCAGAGATGGGGGACATGAATCTGGGGGCAGAGATGGAGAGGACATGAATCTGGGGGCAGAGATGGGGGGACATGAATCTGGGGGCAGAGATGGCGGAACATGAAATCTGGGAGAAGAGATGGAGGGGACATGAATCTGGGGGCAGAGATGGGGGACATGAATCTGGGGGCAGAGATGGCGGAACATGAAACTGGGGGAAGAGATGGCGGAACATGAAACTGGGGGCAGAGATGGAGGGACATGAATCTGGGGGCAGAGATGGGGGACATGAATCTGGGGGCAGAGATGGAGAGGACATGAATCTGGGGGCAGAGATGGGGGGACATGAATCTGGGGGCAGAGATGGCGGAACATGAAACTGGGGGAAGAGATGGAGGGGACATGAATCTGGGGGCAGAGATGGGGGACATGAATCTGGGGGCAGAGATGGCGGAACATGAAACTGGGGGAAGAGATGGAGGGGACATGAATCTGGGGGCAGAGATGGAGGGACATGAATCTGGGGGCAGAGATGGAGGGGACATGAATCTGGGGGCAGAGATGGAGGGACATGAAACTGGGGGAAGAGATGGCGGAACATGAAACTGGGGGCAGAGATGGGGGGACATGAATCTGGGGGGCAGAGATGGGGGGACATGAAACTGGGGGCAGAGATGTGGGGACATGAATCTGTGGGCAGAGATGGGGGACATGAATCTGGGGGCAGAGATGGAGGGACATGAATCTGGGGGCAGAGATGGGGGGACATGAATCTGGGGGAAGAGATGGAGGGACATGAATCTGGGGGAAGAGATGGAGGGACATGAAACTGGGCAGATGAAGGGGAGGGGTACAGCATGACACTGGGGACAGAGATGGAGGGACATGAAACTGGGGCAGAGATGTGGGGACATGAAACTGGGGGCAGAGATGGGGGGACATGAATCTGGGGGCAGAGATGGAGGGGACATGAATCTGGGGGCAGAGATGGAGGGGACATGAAACTGGGGGCAGAGATGGGGGGGACATGAATCTGGGGGCAGAGATGGAGGGACATGAATCTGGGGGCAGAGATGGGGGACATAAAACTGGGGGCAGATGAAGGGTGTATATGAAGCTGGGGGAGAGATAGAGGGGGGACATATGTACGGGTGACTGTAGGAGGATTATACCGTGTGCGGGCACATGAAAAATGAATGAGTGGGGGGAGTCAACATAAAAGTGGGCGGAGCTAAATTCGCCATGCCTTTGGTACCAGGAACACTGGCGAGTAAACGCCGGACTGTTGCTCCAACCAGAGGCACCGGCTCTAGAGCGCCTTTGTCCAGATATTACTGGACGGCCTTCTCTAGAGGATCCTGCTTGAGGCCGGAGAGGACACAAGTCCTGACAAAGGTGTCGGGCGGAAGGGAAACAATTATTTTGTAGCCCAATTGAACGGCCTCCCACACCATGGAAGAGGAGGCCATCAGAAGGAGGCTTCTTTATTATCAGCCTTACGGGTGTGACCCTCTACCCTCGCCTCTGGGCGCCTCTGAACGATTACATATGGATGTATCATCGGCTCTCTGGGGATTAAACCACTGGGGACGCCGAACCGTCGTGGACAACGCCATGGCCTGGTACAGAGATGACACAGCCAAACAAATCAGCTGCCCGGGAAATAGAGGATAAAAAGACAACAAATCATCCCGGGAAATCCCAGAATCCATATCTCTTCTCCAGAATCACCTAGTTGGACTGAAGAAAGTGGGCCGGCTATTGGCGGCATTGCCCAGAGGCTTGAGCGGAGGCAGCCGTATACAGATGATGTAATCAGCCCTCTGTACACCTGGCCATGGGTACCATAGTGCGCTTTGATAACTTGGCCATATGGGTGGCCCACAAACCAAGCTGATGCTCATTACAGGTAATAGGTCCTGACTCTGATCTGAGATAGGACATCCCAGGAGGACTCCTCTCAGCCTTCATAGATCTTTCTAAGGTGGGGTCTACATGAAGAGACCTGGGCTCTCTGAGGAGATCTAGAACCTCCCAGCTCATCATCGTGGTCCGAAGCATGGACTAGATTGGGGAGTTGGGACATCTTATCCAGGGAGAAATTAGATCCCCGTATGTCCTAGATTCTTCATCTGAAGAAATCTCATCCAGCACCTGAAATCCTCCTCCAGAGGCAAACGGCGGGAAAACGGTTCTAACCGCGGTCTTTTGGTGAGCTGAGAAATGGATTCGTTAATTACTCGCATCGTCTCCTCCACATAGTCCTTTACCCAGGACAACATCTCAGACCCATGATTCCTCAGTGGCCTTACACGCCAAGAGTCCGTGTCAGAGGTGGACGTCCTACAAGATAATCTACTGCTACCATAGGTGACAATCAAGTAACAGGCAGGTAGCCACCCCAAGTGGCCGGTAGCCAAAGTCAGGTAGACACCATATGTGGCAGCCAACACTGGAAGAGTGCAAACAGACTAGAACTCTTGACCTGGAGCATTTAGAAATACAAATCCCAGACTGAACCACAAAACAACAACTTGCCTTTTTATGAAGACCAGACTTGGTGCAGACTCAGCTCACCTCAGGAGGGGTCTCCGGACCTCTTATAGGGGGGGAATGATTGACTAATTAAACATTCCACCTGTCCTAAACTGCACACGGGGGCAGGAATACCCCCCCCCCCCATCCCTTGTGCTGCTGTTTGGGGACTGTAGGGTTATAGGTTGGACTTGATGGACTGGTGTCTCCATCCACCCTCACCTACTGTATTTCATGTTTTTATTCCAGGCTGTCGGAGACTTCTTGTGTTCTTGGATATGACTGTATTGCCCAAATCACTTCACCTATTGGAGACCCTCCTGATTTTGTTCCCTCTGTAGGACCTCCAGTACTTCCACTTTCTGACCTCTAGTCCCACTTGCTCCGCTGCAGGCCTTGTTTCAGATATATGAGAGATTCTCTCTGACCCCCCCCCCCGTTTTATACCCGCAGCAGAATGGTACCCCAGAATTTGGAGGCTCACTTGAACATGCAATGTATGACAGCCCTTCATACTGATGGTTTCCTGGTGTCGGCTCTGCAGTTGGGTCTTCTTTTCATCTTCCTCCTTTCTGAGGCGGTGGTAGCATGTGTGGCATGTCCCCCTCCCCCTTCCCTTTGTCATCCGTGTCCTCTAGTCTTCTTGGCATGTTGCTATTACTGTCCGGTGTATTTTGGGATCTGTCCTGGCTGTATAAATAATGATTTGGGCTTGTGTTTTTCTGACACCTTCTCCATGTTTTTAAGATACTTTTGCCATTTGTTACATTTTATTCCATTTGGTGTCTTTGTCCCGGTCACACTTCTATATTCTCGTATGTGTGTGTGTGGGGGGGGGGGGAGGTGTCGGGAGAATTATTAGATGGAGTTTTTATGACGTTTTCATCACTTTTTATTCTATTTTTTTTGCATGATTTGACCTTTTTTACTGTTACAGTATTTCAGGATAAATATTTTTAGGCTGAAGTTCGGGGTTGCGGACACCCAGATGGCAGGTGCAAAGGATTTGCCCACACTTTGAGCTCACAAGGTATGTAGACTGCTGACAGGTTTTCTGTTTTCATCTCCATCCTGGTTTTCCTAGAAGGGGTGGGGAATGTTCTTCTCTCTCAGGGGATGTTCCTCTCTCTCAGGTGATGTTCCTCTCCTTCAGGGGATGTTCCTCTCCCTCAGGTGATATTGTTCTCTCTCAGGGGATGTTCCTCTCCCTCGGGGGATGTTCTTCTCTCTCAGGCGATGTTCCTCTCTCTCAGGGTATGTTCCTCTCCCTCAGTGAATGTTCCTCTCTCTCAGGGGATGTTCCTCTCCTTCAGGGGATGTTCCTCTCCCTCAGGGGATGTTTCTCTCTCTTAGGTGATATTGTTCTCTCTCAGGGGATGTTCCTCTCCCTCAGGGGATGTTCTTCTCTCTCAGGCGATGTTCCTCTCTCTCAGGGGATGTTCCTCTCCCTCAGTGAATGTTCCTCTCTCTCAGGGGATGTTCTTCTCTCTCTCAGGGGATGTTTCTCTCCCTCAGAGAATGTTTCTCTCTCTCAGGGGATTTTTCTCTCTCTCAGGGGATGTTCCTCTCCCTCTGAGAATGTTCTTCTCTCTCAGAGGATGTTCCTCTCCCTCAGGGGATGTTCCTCTCTCTCAGGTGATATTGTTCTCTCTCAGGGGATGTTCCTCTCCCTCAGGGGATGTTCTTCTCTCTCAGGGAATGTTCCTCTCCCTCAGAGAATGTTCCTCTCCCTCCAAGAATGTTCCTCTCTCTCAGAGGATGTTCTTCTCTCTCAGAGGATGTTCTTCTCCCTCAGGGGATGTTCTTCTCTCTCAGGCGATGTTCCTCTCCCTCAGGGGATGTTCCTCTCCCTCAGTGGATGTTCTTTTCTCTCAGGGGATGTTCCTCTCCCTCAGAGAATGTTCCTCTCTCAGGGGATTTTCCTCTCCCTCAGAGAACTCATAGAATCTCATGGCTTTGAGATCCACTGTTATGCCGATGACACCCAAATCTACATCTCTGGACCAGACATGACCTCCCTACTGGCCAGAGTTCCAGATTGTTTAGCGGCCGTAGCCTCCTTCCTCTCCTCCCGCTTTCTCAAACTCAACATGGAGAAAACAGAGTTTATCATCTTCAGCCCATCCTGTATGGCCCCTCCACCTGACCCATCTATCAAAGTTAATGGAACCCCACTTACCCCTGTCCCACAGTCCCGATGCCTTGAGGTAACCCTGGACTCTGACCTATCCTTCAAGCCACATATTCAAGCCCTCAACACCTCCTGCCGCCTCCAGCTCAAGAACATCCACCGAATCCACTCCTTCCTCACCCAGGAAACTACCAAGATGCTTGTCCAGGCCCTCATAATCTCCCGCCTAGACTACTGCAACACCCTTCTCCATGGACTCCCAGCAAACACCCTCGCCCCCCTCCAGTCCATCCTAAACTGCACTGCTCACTTAATCCACCTCACGCCCCGATCTTCATCGGCTGCTCCCCTCTGCCAGTCCCTCCACTGGCTACCTATAGCCCAGCGAATTGAGTTCAAGCTACTAACGCTAACACACAAAGCCATCCACAACCTGTCCCCTCCATATATCTCTGACCTCATCCTCACCTGTCCCCTCCATATATCTCTGACCTCACCTGTCCCCTCCATATATCTCTGACCTCACCTGTCCCCTCCATATATCTCTGACCTCACATGTCCCCTCCATATATCTCTGACCTCATCCTCACCTGTCCCCTCCATATATCTCTGACCTCATCCTCACCTGTCCCCTCCATACATCTCCGACCTCACCTGTCCCCTCCATATATCACTGACCTCATCCTCACCTGTCCCCTCCATACATCTCCGACCTCACCTGTCCCCTCCATATATCTCTGACCTCATCCTCACCTGTCCCCTCCATATATCTCTGACCTCACCTGTCCCCTCCATATATCTCTGACCTCATCCTCACCTGTCCCCTCCATATATCTCTGACCTCATCTCCCGCTACCTGCCCACACGTAACCTCAGATCCTCCAATGACCTCTTACTCCGCTCTGCCCTCATCCGCTCCTTACATAACCGTCTCCAAGATTTCTCCTGTGCATCCCCCAGACTCTGGAACTCCTTATCACGACACATAAGACTGACCCCCACAATCACAAGAAGGCCCTGAAGACTCCCCTATTCAGGAAGGCCTACACCCCCAATAACACTATCACCGCACCCCCATCTGTACAGTCTCCCCCTCTCCTTCTGTCTCTCCCCCCTTCCCTCATAGATTGTAAGCCCTAGCGGGCAGGGCCCTCTACCCCACTGTGCCAGCCGATCACTGTTAGTATTATATCTACCTGTATATTCTGTGTATTGTATGTAACCCCCAAATGTAAAGCACCATGGAATTAATGGTTCTATATAAATAATAATAATAATAATAATAATAATGTTCCTCTCTCTCTCAGGGGATGTTCCTCTCCCTCAGTGAATGTTCTTCTCCCTCAGTGGATGTTCTTCTCTCTCAGGGGATATTCCTCTCCCTCAATGGATGTTCTTCTCTCTCAGAGGATGTTCTTCTCTCTCAGAGGATGTTCCTCTCCCTCAGTGGATGTTCCTCTCCCTCAGGGGATGTTCTTCTCTCTCAGGCGATGTTCCTCTCCCTCAGTGGATGTTCTTTTCTCTCAGGAGATGTTCCTCTCCCTCAGGGGATGTTCTTCTCTCTCAGGCGATGTTCCTCTCCCTCAGTGGATGTTCTTCTCTTTCAGGGGATTTTCCTCTCTCTCAGGGATGTTCCTCACTCTCAGAGAATGTTCTCTCTCAGAGGATGTTCCTCTCCTTCCGAGAATGTTCCTCTCCCTCAGGGGATGTTCTTCTCTCTCAGGGGATTTTCCTCTCTCTCAGGGATGTTCCTCACTCTCAGAGAATGTTCTTCTCTCTCAGGTGATGTTCCTCTCCCTCAGTGGATGTTCTTTTCTCTCAGGGGATGTTCCTCTCCCCCAGAGAATGTTCCTCACTCTCAGGGAATGTACCTCACTCTCAGGGGATGTTCCTCTCCCTCAGGGAATGTACCTCACTCTCAGGGGATGTTCCTCTCCCTCAGAGATTGTTCTTCTCTCTCAGAGGATGTTCCTCTCCCTCAGGGGATGTTCTTCTCTCTCAGGGAATGTTCCTCTCCCCCAGAGAATGTTCCTCACTCTCAGAGGATGTTCCTCTATCTCAGGGGATGTTCCTCTCCCTCAGGGAATGTACCTCACTCTCAGGGGATGTTCCTCTCCCTCAGGGAATGTACCCCCTCCCCCCTATATCTGCAGGGCCATATAAACTACTCCTGGTACCCTGGCATAGGAGGATAATGCCCTTTCCTTGGGATTGCAGAGATATTGGGTCATTGTCCCATAGACTGAGGCACTCCATCTTCTGATGCAGGCAGGGGGATTCTCTGCTCCGGACATTGACCAGCTAGAACCAATATACAAGCAGTACTGGGACCAGTAGAAATCCAGAAAGGAAAATGTTAACTCCATGACCATCTCTGGCCTTAAACATTCTGCATGTGCTGCCTCCTAGACTATACAGACATCCCGGAGAACCGGGGTCACCATATGATGGAGCTGCTCTCATCGCAGTCATATATATACACATCCTTGGTGTCTCTTTGAAGTGCCATCTGCTGCCCTGTGACTTCTCCTACACAGGGCCAGAGGTCTTGCTGACATTTTGCTGTCACAAAGGACATCTGACACCAGTGATATGGGCTGGAATGATCTTCTCCATGGACTGCTCCATGAATGCTATCATGAATAAACCAGGGGCATCTACGTCTGCCAAGGCTAAGGAGACAATCCTGAGCGACCCTGGCCACGGACCTCCAGCTCCAGGAACCGTCTGCCTAATGGTCCAAACGAGACCTCAAGAGAGCAAAAGCCTTGGACGGGACAACAGTGCGATTAGAAAAGCTTATTCCTCCCCACTATGTGTATATACCGCTATGTGTATATACCGCTATGTGTATATACCGCTATGTGTATATACCGCTATGTGTATATACCGCTATGTGTATATAATGCTATGTGTATATAATGCTATGTGTATATACTGCTATGTGTATATAATGCTATGTGTATATACTGCTATGTGTATATACCGCTATGTGTATATACCGCTATGTGTATATAATGCTATGTGTATATACTGCTATGTGTATATACTGCTATGTGTATATAATGCTATGTGTATATAATGCTATGTGTATATACCGCTATGTGTGTACCGCTATGTGTATATACCGCTATGTGTATATAATGCTATGTGTATATACCGCTATGTGTATATAATGCTATGTGTATATACCGCTATGTGTATATACCGCTATGTGTATATATTGCTATGTGTATATACCGCTATGTGTGTACCGCTATGTGTATATACCGCTATGTGTATATAATGCTATGTGTATATACCGCTATGTGTATATACCGCTGTGTGTATATACTGCTATGTGTATATACCGCTATGTGTATCTACCGCTATGTGTATATACCGCTATGTGTATATACCGCTATGTGTATATACCGCTATGTGTATATACCGCTATGTGTATCTACCTCTATGTGTATATACCGCTATGTGCATATACCGCTATGTGTATATACCGCTATGTGCATATACCGCTATGTGTATATACCGCTATGTGTATATACCGCTATGTGTATCTACCTCTATGTGTATATAATGCTATGTGTATATACTGCTATGTGCATATACCGCTATGTGTATATACCGCTATGTGCATATACCGCTATGTGTATATACCGCTATGTGTGTACCGCTATGTGTATATACTGCTATGTGCATATACCGCTATGTGTATATACCGCTATGTGTATATACCACTATGTGTATATACCGCTGTGTGTATATAATGCTATGTGTATATACTGCTATGTGTATATACCGCTATGTGTATCTACCGCTATGTGTATATACCGCTATGTGCATATACCGCTATGTGTATATACCGCTATGTGTATATACCGCTATGTGTATATACCGCTATGTGTATGTATCGCTATGTGTATATACCGCTATGTGTATATACCGCTATGTGTATATACCGCTATGTGTGTACCGCTATGTGTATATACTGCTATGTGTATATACCGCTATGTGTATCTACCGCTATGTGTATATACTGCTATGTGTATATACCGCTATGTGTATCTACCGCTATGTGCATATACCTTATAATGCTATGTGTATATACCGCTATGTGTATATACTGCTATGTGTATATACCGCTATGTGTATATACCGCTATGTGTATCTACCGCTATGTGCATATACCGCTATGTGTATATACCACTATGTGTATATACCGCTATGTGTATATACCGCTATGTGTATATATTGCTATGTGCATATACCGCTATGTGTATATACCGCTATGTGCATATACCGCTATGTGTATATACCTGTCACGGAGCAAAGGTATACGTCTTCCTCCGGATGGTCTTTTGAATCAACACGGACGCAAGAGGTCGGGAGACAACAGCAATTTATTGTAATCCACAAAGTTAGTAGCCGGCGGCGGTCACATCAACCGTAATAACAATAAGTCCACAGAAGTCACAATCCAATGATAACTTTGGTTCCTTGGTCCTGTAACTAAATCCTGGCTCTCTACAAAGCTGTGCACAGGCCGGCTAACACATACTAACTGCAGCTACAACTATATACTAAGACTGTTACACCTATATCTGTGGGTGGGAAGGGCTGAGTCACAGATCCTTCCCCCCTCACCTATACCAAGGAGAGCAGACTCCCTGTCTACTATGGACAATGCACCATCCAACATCTTCTTGGAGACACTGATCAGATTATCTCCACCCATTGTCCTCACTGGTCCTCACTAGTTAGAGGTATTTGCATACAATGTGCTAACACACTAGACCCGAATCAGCCAACTACACACTGATGTTTACAACAGGTTAGAGAATACATTCCACATGAAATATATATTACACATTGCCTATAGTATAGACTCTAACCATCCCGTGACAACCCCTCCCCCTCTCAAAACATGTGCATGACACAATTGGCCTACACAGGTAAATTGGGGAATGCACATCAGTCTCTATAGATCATATGTCCTCCTGCCGGGATAACCCATCTGTGTTCTGGTGTTGGTTCCCTCGGCGGTACTGAATGGTAAAGTTGTAGGGTTGAAGGGCTGGCATCTGTCAGAAAATCCGGTGGATCCATGTTGGCGTCTCTCTGAGCTTGGCTTCGGGTCACTGCTCCCACAAAGTGGCACTGTAGATTTCCAACATCGTTGCCTAACAGAACATCGGCCGGCAGCCCGCTCATCACACCAATTGTGCATCGTTTTGGTCCATAACCATAGTCGAGTTCCACGGTAGCTTTAGGAATACGTCTTTGAGTACCCCCTGCCAACTTGATAGAAATGCCAGGACCCTCCTCTAGGGCCTCGGGTCGCACAACTCGGGGGTCCGCTACCGTTAGGAAAGCTCCCGAGTCCCGGAATCCAACAACTGTTCGGCCATCCAGTAGGACCTCCTGCAAGTGCTTCCTCTGAAGGTTTGCGGGATGTGTGGCGGAAGGCTGAATCCCATAGACCCCTGGAGGTGGAACAGATGTGTCATTCATGGAGTCATCTGGAAATGGGGCCAAACTTTCTGTCCTAGGAGTGGTTCCCAGGTAGTGAATAGGCCGGGATGCCACGGTGGCCCGTGCCCCCATGTTAACAGGGCAACTAGCTTGCAAATGTCCAGGCCGCCCGCACCCAAAACATCTGCGCTCTAGCATTCTTCCAGTAGGTCGTTGTCTAGGGACAGGGTTGTTCATAGCTGGAGGCCGATGGGCTGGGACAGGGGTAGAGGGGGAATTGTAATCCTGAGGCCGGGCACGAAAGGTGGGTGGCTGGCTGAAGGGTGTCTGGCGGACTGTGGTAGTTTTCCGCTCCTCTGCAAACAACCTCTTCCACTGCGGCTTGATGGTCAGGCCCTCATCTGCAAGGGAAGCAGCTTGCTCCACTGTGGCTGGGTTCCGTTCCAGCACCCACTCACGGATCTCAGCGGGGCACTGGGAAAAGAACTGTTCCTTAAGTATGACTTGGAGGATCTTATCGACTGTGACAGCCTCCTCTCCTTCTAGCCAGCGCTTGCATGCTTGCTTCAACTTGTGGGCGAACATGTGGAAGGAGCTTCCCCCATTGTAAGACAAAGAGCGGAATTGAACTCGGTAGGTCTCTGGAGTGACTGCATAATACTTCTGCACCGCTCTTTTAATGGCCTCATAGTCCCGCTGATCACTAGGGTCCATGGCTCTGAGAGCTTCCGCAGCCCCATCTCGTAGGTGCCCCACCAGATACCGGACCCAATCCTTCTCTGGGACTTCCATCAGGTGGCACTGGTGTTCGAAGTCCTGAAAATATCCATCAACATCCCCAGCCGCTTCCTCAAAGGTCTTGAAGTGTTTATGGGAGACATATGGTGGTTCTCTCACTGTTGGGCTGGGGGTCGACGTTTGATTATAATTCCTCATAGTTATCTCAGCCATTCGCATTTCATGCGCCATTCTTTCCTTTTCATGCGCCATTCTCTGTTCCTCCTTCTCCGTTTCCTGAGCCCTCTGTAACGCTCTACTCCTTTGCTCTGCAGTTGCTTCTAGCCCCAGCACTGCCAATTCCTCCTCATACAAAACAACCCATCTGCTCTTTTGGGTCTGTACCTGCCACTCCCGTATCTCTACTGTCTCCTGGGGGCAGCCCTCCTCATGGTCGCTTTGCAGGGTCATCTCCTCCAGTGCCTCCATCAGTTGCTCTTTCGTTCTTCCCTGATAACTCAGGTTTAGTTCCCGGGCCCTTACTTGTAGACTTGCCATAGTCCAGTTCCTGTATTCTGAGGTTGTGGCTCCATTAATCGCTGGGCTGCTGTAGTCCATCTCGCTGTCCGCTGTTGATCCCACTGCTGCCAACCAGTTGTCACGGAGCAAAGGTATACGTCTTCCTCCGGAGGATATCCTGAATCAACACGGACGCAAGAGGTCGGGAGACAACAGCAATTTATTGTAATCCACAAAGTTAGTAGCCGGCGGCGGTCACATCAACCGTAATAACAATAAGTCCACAGAAGTCACAATCCAATGATAACTTTGGTTCCTTGGTCCTGTAACTAAGTCCTGGCTCTCTACAAAGCTGTGCACAGGCCGGCTAACACATACTAACTGCTAGCTATATACTATATACTAAGACTGTTACACCTATATCTGTGGGGGGAAGGGCTGAGTCACAGATCCTTCCCCCCTCACCTATACCAAGGAGAGCAGACTCCCTGTCTACTATGGACAATGCACCGTCCAACATCTTCTTGGAGACACTGATCAGATTATCTCCACCCATTGTCCTCACTAGTTAGAGGGATTTGCATACAATGTGCTAACACACTAGACCCGAATCAGCCAACTACACACTGATGTATATAACAGGTTAGAGAATACATTCCACATGAAATATATATTACACATGGCCTATAGTATAGACTCTAACCATCCCGTGACAATACCGCTATGTGTATATACCGCTATGTGTGTACCGCTATGTGTATATACTGCTATGTGTATATACCGCTATGTGTATATAATGCTATGTGTATATACCGCTATGTGTATATACTGCTATGTGTATATACCGCTATGTGTATCTACCGCTATGTGTATATACTGCTATGTGCATATACCGCTATGTGTATATACCGCTATGTGTATATACCGCTATGTGTATATACCGCTATGTGTATATACCGCTATGTGTATATACCGCTATGTGTATCTACCGCTATGTGTATATACTGCTATGTGCATATACCGCTATGTGTATATACCGCTATGTGTATATACCACTATGTGTATATACCGCTATGTGTATCTACCGCTATGTGTATATACCGCTATGTGTATATACCGCTATGTGTATATACCGCTATGTGTATATACCACTATGTGTATATACCGCTATGTGTATATACCACTATGTGTATATACCGCTATGTGCATATACCGCTATGTGTATATAATGCTATGTGTATATACTGCTATGTGTATCTACCGCTATGTGTATATACCGCTATGTGTATATATTGCTATGTGTATATACCGCTATGTGTATATACCGCTATGTGTATATAATGCTATGTGTATATACCGCTATGTGTATATACTGCTATGTGTATATACTGCTATGTGCATATACCGCTATGTGTATATACTGCTATGTGTATCTACCTCTATGTGTATATACCGCTATGTGTATATAATGCTATGTGTATATACCGCTATGTGTATATACCGCTATGTGTATATACCGCTATGTGTATATACCGCTATGTGTATATACCGCTATGTGTATATACTGCTATGTGTATATACCGCTATGTGTATATACTGCTATGTGCATATACCGCTATGTGTATATAATGCTATGTGTATATACCGCTATGTGTATATACTGCTATGTGCATATACCGCTATGTGTATATAATGCTATGTGTATATACTGCTAGGTGTATATACCGCTATGTGTATCTACCGCTATGTGTATATACTGCTATGTGTATATACCGCTATGTGTATCTACCGCTATGTGTATATACTGCTATGTGTATCTACCGCTATGTGTATATACCGCTATGTGTATATACCGCTATGTGTATATACCGCTATGTGTATATACCGCTATGTGTATCTACCGCTATGTGTATATACCGCTATGTGTATATACCGCTATGTGCATATACCGCTATGTGTATATACCGCTATGTGCATATACCGCTATGTGTATATACCGCTATGTGTATATACCGCTATGTGTATATACCGCTATGTGTATATACCGCTATGTGCATATACCGCTATGTGTATATACCGCTATGTGTATATACCGCTATGTGTATATACTGCTATGTGTATATACCGCTATGTGTATATACCGCTATGTGTATATACCGCTATGTGTATCTACCGCTATGTGTATATACCGCTATGTGTATATACCGCTATGTGCATATACCGCTATGTGTATATACTGCTATGTGTATCTACCGCTATGTGTATATACCGCTATGTGTATATAATGCTATGTGTATATACTGCTATGTGTATATACCGCTATGTGTATATACTGCTATGTGTATATACCGCTATGTGTATATACTGCTATGTGTATATACCGCTATGTGTATATAATGCTATGTGTATATAATGCTATGTGTATATACCGCTATGTGTATATACCGCTATGTGTATATACCGCTATGTGTATATAATGCTATGTGTATATAATGCTATGTGTATATAATGCTATGTGTATATACCACTATGTGTATATACCGCTATGTGTATATACCACTATGTGCATATACCGCTATGTGTATATACCGCTATGTGTATATACCGCTATGTGCATATACCGCTATGTGTATATACCGCTATGTGTATATACCGCTATGTGTATCTACCGCTATGTGTATATACCGCTATGTGTATATACCGCTATGTGCATATACCGCTATGTGTATATAATGCTATGTGTATATACCGCTATGTGTATATAATGCTATGTGTATCTACCGCTATGTGTATATACCGCTATGTGTATATAATGCTATGTGTATCTACCGCTATGTGTATATACCGCTATGTGTATATAATGCTATGTGTATATACCGCTATGTGTATATACTGCTATGTGTATATAATGCTATGTGTATCTACTGCTATGTGTATCTACCGCTATGTGTATATACTGCTATGTGCATATACCGCTATGTGTATATACCGCTATGTGTATATACTGCTATGTGTATATACCGCTATGTGTATATACCGCTATGTGTATATACCGCTATGTGTATATAATGCTATGTGTATATACTGCTATGTGTATATACTGCTATGTGTATATACCGCTATGTGTATATACTACTATGTGTATATACCGCTATGTGTATATACCGCTATGTGTATATACCGCTATGTGTATATACTGCTATGTGTATATACCGCTATGTGTATATACTACTATGTGTATATACCGCTATGTGTATATACCGCTATGTGTATATACCGCTATGTGTATATAATGCTATGTGTATATACCGCTATGTGTATATACCGCTATGTGTATATACTGCTATGTGTATCTACCTCTATGTGTATATACCGCTATGTGTATATAATGCTATGTGTATATACTGCTATGTGTATATACCGCTATGTGTATATACCGCTATGTGTATATACTGCTATGTGTATCTACCGCTATGTGTATATACCGCTATGTGTATATACTGCTATGTGTATCTACCGCTATGTGTATATACCGCTATGTGTATCTACCGCTATGTGTATATACTGCTATGTGTATATACTGCTATGTGTATATACCGCTATGTGCATATACCGCTATGTGTATATACCGCTATGTGCATATACCGCTATGTGTATATACCGCTATGTGTATATACCGCTATGTGTATATACCGCTATGTGTATATACCGCTATGTGTATATAATGCTATGTGTATCTACCTCTATGTGTATATACCGCTATGTGTATATACCGCTATGTGTATATAATGCTATGTGTATCTACCTCTATGTGTATATACCGCTATGTGTATATACCGCTATGTGTATATACCGCTATGTGTATATACCGCTATGTGTATATACCGCTATGTGTATCTACCGCTATGTGTATATACTGCTATGTGTATATACTGCTATGTGTATATACCGCTATGTGCATATACCGCTATGTGTATATACCGCTATGTGTATATACCGCTATGTGCATATACCGCTATGTGTATATACCGCTATGTGTATATACCGCTATGTGCATATACCGCTATGTGTATATACCGCTATGTGTATATACCGCTATGTGCATATACCGCTATGTGTATATACCGCTATGTGTATATACCGCTATGTGTATATACTGCTATGTGTATATACCGCTATGTGTATATACCGCTATGTGTATATACCGCTATGTGTATCTACCGCTATGTGTATATACTGCTATGTGTATATACCGCTATGTGTATATAATGCTATGTGTATGTACCGCTATGTGTATATACTGCTATGTGTATATACCGCTATGTGTATATACTGCTATGTGTATATAATGCTATGTGTATATACCGCTATGTGTATATACTGCTATGTGTATATAATGCTATGTGTATCTACCGCTATGTGTATATACCGCTATGTGTATATAATGCTATGTGTATATACTGCTATGTGTATATACCGCTATGTGTATATACTGCTATGTGTATATAATGCTATGTGTATATACCGCTATGTGTATATACCGCTATGTGTATATACCGCTATGTGTGTACTGCTATGTGTATATAATGCTATGTGTATATACCGCTATGTGTATATACCGCTATGTGTATATACTGCTATGTGTATATAATGCTATGTGTATATAATGCTATGTGTATATACCGCTATGTGTGTACCGCTATGTGTATATACCGCTATGTGTATATAATGCTATGTGTATATACTGCTATGTGTATATACCGCTATGTGTGTACTGCTATGTGTATATAATGCTATGTGTATATACCGCTATGTGTATATACCGCTATGTGTATATACTGCTATGTGTATATAATGCTATGTGTATATAATGCTATGTGTATATACCGCTATGTGTGTACCGCTATGTGTATATACCGCTATGTGTATATAATGCTATGTGTATATACCGCTATGTGTATATAATGCTATGTGTATATACCGCTATGTGTATATAATGCTATGTGTATATAATGCTATGTGTATATACCGCTATGTGTATATAATGCTATGTGTATATAATGCTATGTGTATATACCGCTTTGTGTGTACCGCTATGTGTATATACCGCTATGTGTATATAATGCTATGTGTATATACCGCTATGTGTATATACCGCTGTGTGTATATACTGCTATGTGTATATACCGCTATGTGTATCTACCGCTATGTGTATATACCGCTATGTGTATATACCGCTATGTGTATATACCGCTATGTGTATATACCGCTATGTGTATCTACCTCTATGTGTATATACCGCTATGTGCATATACCGCTATGTGTATATACCGCTATGTGCATATACCGCTATGTGTATATACCGCTATGTGTATATACCGCTATGTGTATCTACCTCTATGTGTATATAATGCTATGTGTATATACTGCTATGTGCATATACCGCTATGTGTATATACCGCTATGTGCATATACCGCTATGTGTATATACCGCTATGTGTGTACCGCTATGTGTATATACTGCTATGTGCATATACCGCTATGTGTATATACCGCTATGTGTATATACCACTATGTGTATATACCGCTGTGTGTATATAATGCTATGTGTATATACTGCTATGTGTATATACCGCTATGTGTATCTACCGCTATGTGTATATACCGCTATGTGCATATACCGCTATGTGTATATACCGCTATGTGTATATACCGCTATGTGTATATACCGCTATGTGTATGTATCGCTATGTGTATATACCGCTATGTGTATATACTGCTATGTGTATATACCGCTATGTGTGTACCGCTATGTGTATATACTGCTATGTGTATATACCGCTATGTGTATCTACCGCTATGTGTATATACTGCTATGTGTATATACCGCTATGTGTATCTACCGCTATGTGCATATACCGCTATGTGTATATACCACTATGTGTATATACCGCTATGTGTATATACCGCTATGTGTATATATTGCTATGTGCATATACCGCTATGTGTATATACCGCTATGTGCATATACCGCTATGTGTATATACCGCTATGTGTATATACCGCTATGTGTGTACCGCTATGTGTATATACTGCTATGTGTATATACCGCTATGTGTATATAATGCTATGTGTATATACCGCTATGTGTATATACTGCTATGTGTATATACCGCTATGTGTATCTACCGCTATGTGTATATACTGCTATGTGCATATACCGCTATGTGTATATACCGCTATGTGTATATACCGCTATGTGTATATACCGCTATGTGTATATACCGCTATGTGTATATACCGCTATGTGTATCTACCGCTATGTGTATATACTGCTATGTGCATATACCGCTATGTGTATATACCGCTATGTGTATATACCACTATGTGTATATACCGCTATGTGTATCTACCGCTATGTGTATATACCGCTATGTGTATATACCGCTATGTGTATATACCGCTATGTGTATATACCGCTATGTGTATATACCACTATGTGTATATACCGCTATGTGTATATACCACTATGTGTATATACCGCTATGTGCATATACCGCTATGTGTATATAATGCTATGTGTATATACTGCTATGTGTATCTACCGCTATGTGTATATACCGCTATGTGTATATAATGCTATGTGTATATACCGCTATGTGTATATACTGCTATGTGTATATACTGCTATGTGTATATACCGCTATGTGTATCTACCGCTATGTGCATATACCGCTATGTGTATATACCACTATGTGTATATACCGCTATGTGTATATACCGCTATGTGTATATATTGCTATGTGCATATACCGCTATGTGTATATACCGCTATGTGCATATACCGCTATGTGTATATACCGCTATGTGTATATACCGCTATGTGTGTACCGCTATGTGTATATACTGCTATGTGTATATACCGCTATGTGTATATAATGCTATGTGTATATACCGCTATGTGTATATACTGCTATGTGTATATACCGCTATGTGTATCTACCGCTATGTGTATATACTGCTATGTGCATATACCGCTATGTGTATATACCGCTATGTGTATATACCGCTATGTGTATATACCGCTATGTGTATATACCGCTATGTGTATATACCGCTATGTGTATCTACCGCTATGTGTATATACTGCTATGTGCATATACCGCTATGTGTATATACCGCTATGTGTATATACCAGTATGTGTATATACCGCTATGTGTATCTACCGCTATGTGTATATACCGCTATGTGTATATACCGCTATGTGTATATACCGCTATGTGTATATACCGCTATGTGTATATACCACTATGTGTATATACCGCTATGTGCATATACCGCTATGTGTATATAATGCTATGTGTATATACTGCTATGTGTATCTACCGCTATGTGTATATACCGCTGTGTGTATATAATGCTATGTGTATATACCGCTATGTGTATATAATGCTATGTGTATATACCGCTATGTGTATATACCACTATGTGTATATACCGCTATGTGTATATACCACTATGTGTATATACCGCTATGTGCATATACCGCTATGTGTATATAATGCTATGTGTATATACTGCTATGTGTATCTACCGCTATGTGTATATACCGCTGTGTGTATATAATGCTATGTGTATATACCGCTATGTGTATATAATGCTATGTGTATATACCGCTATGTGTATATACTGCTATGTGTATATACTGCTATGTGCATATACCGCTATGTGTATATACTGCTATGTGTATCTACCTCTATGTGTATATACCGCTATGTGTATATAATGCTATGTGTATATACTGCTATGTGTATATATTGCTATGTGTATATACCGCTATGTGTATCTACCGCTATGTGTATATACCGCTATGTGTATATAATGCTATGTGTATATACCGCTATGTGTATATACTGCTATGTGTATATACTGCTATGTGCATATACCGCTATGTGTATATACTGCTATGTGTATCTACCTCTATGTGTATATACCGCTATGTGTATATAATGCTATGTGTATATACTGCTATGTGTATATACTGCTATGTGTATATACCGCTATGTGTATATACTACTATGTGTATATACCGCTATGTGTATATACCGCTATGTGTATATACCGCTATGTGTATATACCGCTATGTGTATATACCGCTATGTGTATATACTGCTATGTGTATATACCGCTATGTGTATCTACCGCTATGTGTATATACTGCTATGTGTATATACCGCTATGTGTATCTACCGCTATGTGTATATACTGCTATGTGTATATACCGCTATGTGTATCTACCGCTATGTGTATATACTGCTATGTGTATCTACCGCTATGTGTATATACCGCTATGTGTATATACCGCTATGTGTATATACCGCTATGTGTATATACCGCTATGTGTATCTACCGCTATGTGTATATACCGCTATGTGTATATACCGCTATGTGCATATACCGCTATGTGTATATACCGCTATGTGCATATACCGCTATGTGCATATACCGCTATGTGTATATACCGCTATGTGTATATACCGCTATGTGTATATACCGCTATGTGCATATACCGCTATGTGTATATACCGCTATGTGTATATACCGCTATGTGTATATACTGCTATGTGTATATACCGCTATGTGTATATACCGCTATGTGTATATACCGCTATGTGTATCTACCGCTATGTGTATATACCGCTATGTGTATATACCGCTATGTGCATATACCGCTATGTGTATATACTGCTATGTGTATCTACCGCTATGTGTATATACCGCTATGTGTATATAATGCTATGTGTATATACTGCTATGTGTATATACCGCTATGTGTATATACTGCTATGTGTATATACCGCTATGTGTATATACTGCTATGTGTATATACCGCTATGTGTATATAATGCTATGTGTATATAATGCTATGTGTATATACCGCTATGTGTATATACCGCTATGTGTATATACCGCTATGTGTATATACCGCTATGTGTATATAATGCTATGTGTATATACCGCTATGTGTATATAATGCTATGTGTATATACCGCTATGTGTATATAATGCTATGTGTATATAATGCTATGTGTATATACCACTATGTGTATATACCGCTATGTGTATATACCACTATGTGCATATACCGCTATGTGTATATACCGCTATGTGTATATACCGCTATGTGCATATACCGCTATGTGTATATACCGCTATGTGTATATACCGCTATGTGTATCTACCGCTATGTGTATATACCGCTATGTGTATATACCGCTATGTGCATATACCGCTATGTGTATATAATGCTATGTGTATATACCGCTATGTGTATATAATGCTATGTGTATCTACCGCTATGTGTATATACCGCTATGTGTATATAATGCTATGTGTATATACCGCTATGTGTATATACTGCTATGTGTATATAATGCTATGTGTATATAATGCTATGTGTATATACTGCTATGTGTATATACCGCTATGTGTATATACCGCTATGTGTATATACCGCTATGTGTATCTACTGCTATGTGTATCTACCGCTATGTGTATATACTGCTATGTGCATATACCGCTATGTGTATATACCGCTATGTGTATATACTGCTATGTGTATATACCGCTATGTGTATATACCGCTATGTGTATATACTGCTATGTGTATATACCGCTATGTGTATATACCGCTATGTGTATATAATGCTATGTGTATATACCGCTATGTGTATATACCGCTATGTGTATATACCGCTATGTGTATATACCGCTATGTGTATATACTGCTATGTGTATATACCGCTATGTGTATATACCACTATGTGTATATACCACTATGTGTATATACCGCTATGTGTATATACCGCTATGTGTATATAATGCTATGTGTATATACTGCTATGTGTATATACTGCTATGTGTATATACCGCTATGTGTATATACCGCTATGTGTATATACCGCTATGTGTATATACCGCTATGTGTATATACTGCTATGTGTATATACCGCTATGTGTATATACTACTATGTGTATATACCGCTATGTGTATATACTACTATGTGTATATACCGCTATGTGTATATACCGCTATGTGTATATAATGCTATGTGTATATACTGCTATGTGTATATACTGCTATGTGTATATACCGCTATGTGTATATACCGCTATGTGTATATACCGCTATGTGTATATACCGCTATGTGTATATACTGCTATGTGTATATACCGCTATGTGTATATACCGCTATGTGTATATACTGCTATGTGTATATACCGCTATGTGTATATACTACTATGTGTATATACCGCTATGTGTATATACCGCTATGTGTATATACCGCTATGTGTATATAATGCTATGTGTATATACCGCTATGTGTATATACCGCTATGTGTATATACTGCTATGTGTATCTACCTCTATGTGTATATACCGCTATGTGTATATAATGCTATGTGTATATACTGCTATGTGTATATACCGCTATGTGTATATACCGCTATGTGTATATACTGCTATGTGTATCTACCGCTATGTGTATATACCGCTATGTGTATATACTGCTATGTGTATCTACCGCTATGTGTATATACCGCTATGTGTATCTACCGCTATGTGTATATACTGCTATGTGTATATACTGCTATGTGTATATACCGCTATGTGCATATACCGCTATGTGTATATACCGCTATGTGCATATACCGCTATGTGTATATACCGCTATGTGTATATACCGCTATGTGTATCTACCGCTATGTGTATATACCGCTATGTGCATATACCGCTATGTGTATATACTGCTATGTGTATCTACCGCTATGTGTATATACCGCTATGTGTATATACTGCTATGTGCATATACCGCTATGTGTATATACTGCTATGTGTATATACCACTATGTGTATATACCGCTATGTGTATCTACCGCTATGTGTATATACCGCTATGTGCATATACCGCTATGTGTATATACTGCTATGTGTATCTACCGCTATGTGTATATACCGCTATGTGTATATACTGCTATGTGCATATACCGCTATGTGTATATAATGCTATGTGTATATACTGCTATGTGTATATACCACTATGTGTATATACCGCTATGTGTATCTACCGCTATGTGTATATACCGCTATGTGCATATACCGCTATGTGTATATACTGCTATGTGTATCTACCGCTATGTGTATATAATTCTATGTGTATATACCGCTATGTGTATATACCGCTATGTGCATATACCGCTATGTGTATCTACCTCTATGTGTATATACCGCTATGTGTATCTACCGCTATGTGTATATAATGCTATGTGTATATACCGCTATGTGTATATAATGCTATGTGTATATACCGCTATGTGTATATACCGCTATGTGTATATAATGCTATGTGTATATACTGCTATGTGTATCTACCGCTATGTGTATATACCGCTATGTGTATGTATCGCTATGTGTATATACCGCTATGTGTATATACCGCTATGTGTATATACCGCTGTGTGTATATAATGCTATGTGTATATACCGCTATGTGCATATACCGCTATGTGTATGTACCGCTATGTGTATATACCGCTATGTGTATATACCGCTATGTGTATATAATGCTATGTGTATATACCGCTATGTGTATATAATGCTATGTGTATATACCGCTATGTGCATATACCGCTATGTGTATATAATGCTATGTGTATATACCGCTATGTGTATATACCGCTATGTGTATCTACCGCTATGTGTATATACCGCTATGTGTATATACCGCTATGTGTGTACCGCTATGTGTATATACTGCTATGTGCATATACCGCTATGTGTATATACCGCTATGTGCATATACCGCTATGTGTATATACCGCTATGTGTGTACCGCTATGTGTATATACTGCTATGTGTATATACTGCTATGTGCATATACCGCTATGTGTATATACCGCTATGTGTATATACTGCTATGTGTATGTATCGCTATGTGTATCTACCACTATGTGTATATACCGCTATGTGTACATACTGCTATGTGTATATACCGCTATGTGTATATAATGCTATGTGTATATACTGCTATGTGTATATACCGCTATGTGTACATACTGCTATGTGTATATACTGCTATGTGTATCTACCGCTATGTGTATATATTGCTATGTGTATATACCGCTATGCGTATATACTGCTATGTGTATCTACCGCTATGTGTATATACCGCTATGTGTATATACCGCTATGTGTATGTATCGCTATGTGTATATACCGCTATGTGTATATACCGCTATGTGTATATACCGCTATGTGTATATATTGCTATGTGTATATACCGCTATGTGTAAATACTGCTATGTGTATCTACCGCTATGTGTATATACTGCTATGTGTATATACCGCTGTGTGTATATAATGCTATGTGTATATACTGCTATGTGTATCTACCGCTATGTGTATATACCGCTATGTGTATATAATTCTATGTGTATATACCGCTATGTGTATATACCGCTATGTGCATCTACCTCTATGTGTATATACCGCTATGTGTATCTACCGCTATGCGTATATACCGCTATGTGTATATACCGCTATGTGTATATACTGCTATATGTATATACCGCTATGTGTATATAATGCTATGTGTATATACCGCTATGTGTATATACCGCTATGTGTATATAATGCTATGTGTATATACCGCTATGTGTATATACCGCTATGTGTATATAATGCTATGTGTATATACTGCTATGTGTATCTACCGCTATGTGTATATACCGCTATGTGTATATACCGCTATGTGTATGTATCGCTATGTGTATATACCGCTATGTGTATATACCGCTATGTGTATATACCGCTGTGTGTATATAATGCTATGTGTATATACCGCTATGTGTATATACTGCTATGTGTATATACCGCTATGTGTATATAATGCTATGTGTATATACCGCTATGTGCATATACCGCTATGTGTATATACCGCTATGTGTATATAATGCTATGTGTATATACTGCTATGTGTATATAATGCTATGTGTATATACTGCTATGTGTATATACCGCTATGTGTATGTATCGCTATGTGTATATACCGCTATGTGTATATACCGCTATGTGTATATACCGCTGTGTGTATATAATGCTATGTGTATATACCGCTATGTGCATATACTGCTATGTGTATATACTGCTATGTGCATATACCGCTATGTGTATATAATGCTATGTGTATATACCGCTATGTTTATATAATGCTATGTGTATATAATGCTATGTGTATATACCGCTATGTGTATATACCGCTTGTCACGGAGCGAAGGTATACGTCTTCCTCCGGATGGTCTTTTGAATCAACAGGGACGCAAGAGGTCGGGAGACAACAGCAATTTATTGTAATCCACAAAGTTAGTAGCCGGCGGCGGTCACATCAACCGTAATAACAATAAGTCCACAGAAGTCACAATCCAATGATAGCTTTGGTTCCTTGGTCCTGTAACTAAATCCTGGCTCTCTACAGAGCTGTGCACAGGCCGGCTAACACATACTAACTGCTAGCTATATACTATATACTAAGACTGTTACACCTATATCTGTGGGTGGGAAGGGCTGAGTCACAGATCCTTCCCCCCTCACCTATACCAAGGAGAGCAGACTCCCTGTCTACTATGGACAATGCACCATCCAACATTTTCTTGGAGACACTGATCAGATTATCTCCACCCATTGTCCTCACTGGTCCTCACTAGTTAGAGGTATTTGCATACAATGTGCTAACACACTAGACCCTAATCAGCCAACTACACATTGATGTATACAACAGGTTAGAGAATACATTCCACATGAAATATATATTACACATTGCCTATTGCCGGACTCTAACCATCCCGTGACAACCCCTCCCCCTCTCAAAACATGTGCATGACACAATTGGCCTACACAGGTAAATTGGGGAATGCACAACAGTCTCTATAGCTCATATGTCCTCCTGCCGGGATAACCCATCCGCGTTCTGGTGTTGGCTCCCTCGGCGGTACTGAATGGTAAAGTTGTAGAGTTGAAGGGCTGGCATCTGGCAAAAAATCCGGTCGATCCATGTTGGCGTCTCTCTGAGCTTGGCTTCGGGTCACTGCTCCCACAAAGTGGCACTGTAGATTTCCAACATCGTTGCCTAACAGAACATCGGCCGGCAGCCCGCTCATCACACCAATTGTGCATCGTTTTGGTCCATAACCATAGTCGAGTTCCACGGTAGCTTTAGGAATACGTTTCCGAGTACCTCCTGCCAACTCGATAGAAAGGCCAGGGCCCTCCTCTAGAGCCTCGGGTCGCACAACTCGGGGGTCCGCTACCGTTAGGAAAGCTCCCGAGTCCCGGAATCCAACAACTGTTCGGCCATCCAGTAGGACCTCCTGCAAGTGCTTCCGCTGAAGGTTTGCGGGATGTGTGGCGGAAGGCTGAATCCCATAGACCCCTGGAGGTGGAACAGATGTGTCATTCATGGAGTCATCTGGAAATGGGGCCAAACTTTCTGTCCTAGGAGTGGTTCCCAGGTAGTGAATAGGCCGGGATGCCACGGTGGCCCGTGCCCCCATGTTAACAGGGCAACTAGCTTGCAAATGTCCAGGCCGCCCGCACCCAAAACATCTGCGCTCTAGCATTCTTCCAGTAGGTCGTTGTCTAGGGACAGGGTTGTTCATAGCTGGAGGCCGATGGGCTGGGGCAGGGGTAGAGGGGGAATTGTAATCCTGAGGCCGGGCACGAAAGGTGGTTGGCTGGCTGAAGGGTGTCTGGCGGACTGTGGTAGTTTTCCGCTCCTCTGCAAACAACCTCTTCCACTGCGGCTTGATGGTCAGGCCCTCATCTGCAAGGGAAGCAGCTTGCTCCACTGTGGCTGGGTTCCGTTCCAGCACCCACTCACGGATCTCAGCGGGGCACTGGGAAAAGAACTGTTCCTTAAGTATGACTTGGAGGATCTTATCGACTGTGACAGCCTCCTCTCCTTCTAGCCAGCGCTTGCATGCTTGCTTCAACTTGTGGGCGAACATGTGGAAGGAGCTTCCCCCATTGTAAGACAAAGAGCGGAACTGAACTCGGTAGGTCTCTGGAGTGACTGCATAATACTTCTGCACCGCTCTTTTAATGGCCTCATAGTCCCGCTGATCACTAGGGTCCATGGCTCTGAGAGCTTCCGCAGCCCCATCTCGTAGGTGTCCCACCAGATACCGGACCCAATCCTTCTCTGGGACTTCCATCAGGTGGCACTGGTGTTCGAAGTCCTGAAAATATCCATCAACATCCCCAGCCGCTTCATCAAAGGTCTTGAAGTGTTTATGGGAGACATATGGTGGTTCTCTCACTGTTGGGCTGGGGGTCGACGTTTGATTATAATTCCGCGCAGTTATCTCAGCCATTCGCATTTCATGCGCCATTCTTTCCTTTTCATGCGCCATTCTCTGTTCCTCCTTCTCCGTTTCCTGAGCCCTCTGTAATGCTCTACTCCTTTGCTCTGCAGTTGCTCCTAGCCCCAGCACTGCCAATTCCTCCTCATACAAAACAACCCATCTGCTCTTTTGGGTCTGTACCTGCCACTCCCGTATCTCTACTGTCTCCTGAGGGCAGCCCTCCTCATGGTCGCTTTGCAGGGTCATCTCCTCCAGTGCCTCGATCAGTTGCTCTTTCGTTCTTCCCTGGTAACTCAGGTTTAGTTCCCGGGCCCTTACTTGTAGACTTGCCATAGTCCAGTTCCTGTATTCTGAGGTTGTGGCTCCATTAATCGCTGGGCTGCTGTAGTCCATCTCGCTGTCCGCTGTTGATCCCACCGCTGCCAACCAGTTGTCACGGAGCGAAGGTATACGTCTTCCTCCGGAGGATATCTTGAATCAACATGGACGCAAGAGGTCGGGAGACAACAGCAATTTATTGTAATCCACAAAGTTAGTAGCCGGCGGCGGTCACATCAACCGTAATAACAATAAGTCCACAGAAGTCACAATCCAATGATAGCTTTGGTTCCTTGGTCCTGTAACTAAATTCTGGCTCTCTGCAGAGCTGTGCACAGGCCGGCTAACACATACTAACTGCTAGCTATATACTATATACTAAGACTGTTACACCTATATCTGTGGGTGGGAAGGGCTGAGTCACAGATCCTTCCCCCCTCACCTATACCAAGGAGAGCAGACTCCCTGTCTACTATGGACAATGCACCATCCAACATCTTCTTGGAGACACTGATCAGATTATCTCCACCCATTGTCCTCACTGGTCCTCACTAGTTAGAGGTATTTGCATACAATGTGCTAACACACTAGACCCTAATCAGCCAACTACACATTGATGTATACAACAGGTTAGAGAATACATTCCACATGAAATATATATTACACATTGCCTATTGCCGGACTCTAACCATCCCGTGACACCGCTATGTGCATATACCGCTATGTGTATATACCGCTATGTGTATATACCGCTATGTGTGTACCGCTATGTGTATATACTGCTATGTGTATATACCGCTATGTGTATATAATGCTATGTGTATATACCGCTATGTGTATATACTGCTATGTGTATATACCGCTATGTGTATCTACCGCTATGTGTATATACTGCTATGTGCATATACCGCTATGTGTATATACCGCTATGTGTATATACCGCTATGTGTATATACCGCTATGTGTATATACCGCTATGTGTATATACCGCTATGTGTATCTACCGCTATGTGTATATACTGCTATGTGCATATACCGCTATGTGTATATACCGCTATGTGTATATACCACTATGTGTATATACCGCTATGTGTATCTACCGCTATGTGTATATACCGCTATGTGTATATACCGCTATGTGTATATACCGCTATGTGTATATACCACTATGTGTATATACCGCTATGTGTATATACCACTATGTGTATATACCGCTATGTGCATATACCGCTATGTGTATATAATGCTATGTGTATATACTGCTATGTGTATCTACCGCTATGTGTATATACCGCTATGTGTATATATTGCTATGTGTATATACCGCTATGTGTATATACCGCTATGTGTATATAATGCTATGTGTATATACCGCTATGTGTATATACTGCTATGTGTATATACTGCTATGTGCATATACCGCTATGTGTATATACTGCTATGTGTATCTACCTCTATGTGTATATACCGCTATGTGTATATAATGCTATGTGTATATACTGCTATGTGTATATACTGCTATGTGTATATACCGCTATGTGTATATACTACTATGTGTATATACCGCTATGTGTATATACCGCTATGTGTATATACCGCTATGTGTATATACCGCTATGTGTATATACCGCTATGTGTATATACTGCTATGTGTATATACCGCTATGTGTATCTACCGCTATGTGTATATACTGCTATGTGTATATACCGCTATGTGTATCTACCGCTATGTGTATATACTGCTATGTGTATATACCGCTATGTGTATCTACCGCTATGTGTATATACTGCTATGTGTATCTACCGCTATGTGTATATACCGCTATGTGTATATACCGCTATGTGTATATACCGCTATGTGTATATACCGCTATGTGTATCTACCGCTATGTGTATATACCGCTATGTGTATATACCGCTATGTGCATATACCGCTATGTGTATATACCGCTATGTGCATATACCGCTATGTGTATATACCGCTATGTGTATATACCGCTATGTGTATATACCGCTATGTGTATATACCGCTATGTGCATATACCGCTATGTGTATATACCGCTATGTGTATATACCGCTATGTGTATATACTGCTATGTGTATATACCGCTATGTGTATATACCGCTATGTGTATATACCGCTATGTGTATCTACCGCTATGTGTATATACCGCTATGTGTATATACCGCTATGTGCATATACCGCTATGTGTATATACTGCTATGTGTATCTACCGCTATGTGTATATACCGCTATGTGTATATAATGCTATGTGTATATACTGCTATGTGTATATACCGCTATGTGTATATACTGCTATGTGTATATACCGCTATGTGTATATACTGCTATGTGTATATACCGCTATGTGTATATAATGCTATGTGTATATAATGCTATGTGTATATACCGCTATGTGTATATACCGCTATGTGTATATACCGCTATGTGTATATAATGCTATGTGTATATAATGCTATGTGTATATAATGCTATGTGTATATACCACTATGTGTATATACCGCTATGTGTATATACCACTATGTGCATATACCGCTATGTGTATATACCGCTATGTGTATATACCGCTATGTGCATATACCGCTATGTGTATATACCGCTATGTGTATATACCGCTATGTGTATCTACCGCTATGTGTATATACCGCTATGTGTATATACCGCTATGTGCATATACCGCTATGTGTATATAATGCTATGTGTATATACCGCTATGTGTATATAATGCTATGTGTATCTACCGCTATGTGTATATACCGCTATGTGTATATAATGCTATGTGTATCTACCGCTATGTGTATATACCGCTATGTGTATATAATGCTATGTGTATATACCGCTATGTGTATATACTGCTATGTGTATATAATGCTATGTGTATCTACTGCTATGTGTATCTACCGCTATGTGTATATACTGCTATGTGCATATACCGCTATGTGTATATACCGCTATGTGTATATACTGCTATGTGTATATACCGCTATGTGTATATACCGCTATGTGTATATAATGCTATGTGTATATAATGCTATGTGTATATACTGCTATGTGTATATACCGCTATGTGTATATACCGCTATGTGTATATACCGCTATGTGTATATACCGCTATGTGTATATACCGCTATGTGTATATACTGCTATGTGTATATACCGCTATGTGTATATACCGCTATGTGTATATAATGCTATGTGTATATACTGCTATGTGTATATACTGCTATGTGTATATACCGCTATGTGTATATACTACTATGTGTATATACCGCTATGTGTATATACCGCTATGTGTATATACCGCTATGTGTATATACTGCTATGTGTATATACCGCTATGTGTATATACTACTATGTGTATATACCGCTATGTGTATATACCGCTATGTGTATATACCGCTATGTGTATATAATGCTATGTGTATATACCGCTATGTGTATATACCGCTATGTGTATATACTGCTATGTGTATCTACCTCTATGTGTATATACCGCTATGTGTATATAATGCTATGTGTATATACTGCTATGTGTATATACCGCTATGTGTATATACCGCTATGTGTATATACTGCTATGTGTATCTACCGCTATGTGTATATACCGCTATGTGTATATACTGCTATGTGTATCTACCGCTATGTGTATATACCGCTATGTGTATCTACCGCTATGTGTATATACCGCTATGTGCATATACCGCTATGTGTATATACCGCTATGTGCATATACCGCTATGTGTATATACCGCTATGTGTATATACCGCTATGTGTATATACCGCTATGTGTATATACCGCTATGTGCATATACCGCTATGTGTATATACCGCTATGTGTATATACCGCTATGTGTATATACTGCTATGTGTATATACCGCTATGTGTATATACCGCTATGTGTATATACCGCTATGTGTATCTACCGCTATGTGTATATACTGCTATGTGTATATACCGCTATGTGTATATAATGCTATGTGTATGTACCGCTATGTGTATATACTGCTATGTGTATATACCGCTATGTGTATATACTGCTATGTGTATATAATGCTATGTGTATATACCGCTATGTGTATATACTGCTATGTGTATATAATGCTATGTGTATCTACCGCTATGTGTATATACCGCTATGTGTATATAATGCTATGTGTATATACTGCTATGTGTATATACCGCTATGTGTATATACTGCTATGTGTATATAATGCTATGTGTATATACCGCTATGTGTATATACCGCTATGTGTATATACCGCTATGTGTGTACTGCTATGTGTATATAATGCTATGTGTATATACCGCTATGTGTATATACCGCTATGTGTATATACCGCTATGTGTATATATCGCTATGTGTATATACCGCTATGTGTATATAATGCTATGTGTATATAATGCTATGTGTATATACTGCTATGTGTATATAATGCTATGTGTATATACTGCTATGTGTATATACCGCTATGTGTATATACCGCTATGTGTATATAATGCTATGTGTATATACTGCTATGTGTATATACCGCTATGTGTATATACTGCTATGTGTATATAATGCTATGTGTATATAATGCTATGTGTATATACCGCTATGTGTGTACCGCTATGTGTATATACCGCTATGTGTATATAATGCTATGTGTATATACCGCTATGTGTATATAATGCTATGTGTATATACCGCTATGTGTATATACCGCTATGTGTATATACCGCTATGTGTATATAATGCTATGTGTATATAATGCTATGTGTATATACCGCTATGTGTATATAATGCTATGTGTATATAATGCTATGTGTATATACCGCTTTGTGTGTACCGCTATGTGTATATACCGCTATGTGTATATAATGCTATGTGTATATACCGCTATGTGTATATACCGCTGTGTGTATATACTGCTATGTGTATATACCGCTATGTGTATCTACCGCTATGTGTATATACCGCTATGTGTATATACCGCTATGTGTATATACCGCTATGTGTATATACCGCTATGTGTATCTACCTCTATGTGTATATACCGCTATGTGCATATACCGCTATGTGTATATACCGCTATGTGCATATACCGCTATGTGTATATACCTCTATGTGTATATACCGCTATGTGTATCTACCTCTATGTGTATATAATGCTATGTGTATATACTGCTATGTGCATATACCGCTATGTGTATATACCGCTATGTGCATATACCGCTATGTGTATATACCGCTATGTGTGTACCGCTATGTGTATATACTGCTATGTGCATATACCGCTATGTGTATATACCGCTATGTGCATATACCGCTATGTGTATATACCTCTATGTGTATATACCGCTATGTGTATCTACCTCTATGTGTATATAATGCTATGTGTATATACTGCTATGTGCATATACCGCTATGTGTATATACCGCTATGTGCATATACCGCTATGTGTATATACCGCTATGTGTGTACCGCTATGTGTATATACTGCTATGTGCATATACCGCTATGTGTATATACCGCTATGTGTATATACCACTATGTGTATATACCGCTGTGTGTATATAATGCTATGTGTATATACTGCTATGTGTATATACCGCTATGTGTATCTACCGCTATGTGTATATACCGCTATGTGCATATACCGCTATGTGTATATACCGCTATGTGTATATACCGCTATGTGTATATACCGCTATGTGTATGTATCGCTATGTGTATATACCGCTATGTGTATATACTGCTATGTGTATATACCGCTATGTGTGTACCGCTATGTGTATATACTGCTATGTGTATATACCGCTATGTGTATCTACCGCTATGTGTATATACTGCTATGTGTATATACCGCTATGTGTATCTACCGCTATGTGCATATACCGCTATGTGTATATACCACTATGTGTATATACCGCTATGTGTATATACCGCTATGTGTATATATTGCTATGTGCATATACCGCTATGTGTATATACCGCTATGTGCATATACCGCTATGTGTATATACCGCTATGTGTATATACCGCTATGTGTGTACTGCTATGTGTATATACTGCTATGTGTATATACCGCTATGTGTATATAATGCTATGTGTATATACCGCTATGTGTATATACTGCTATGTGTATATACCGCTATGTGTATCTACCGCTATGTGTATATACTGCTATGTGCATATACCGCTATGTGTATATACCGCTATGTGTATATACCGCTATGTGTATATACCGCTATGTGTATATACCGCTATGTGTATCTACCGCTATGTGTATATACTGCTATGTGCATATACCGCTATGTGTATATACCGCTATGTGTATATACCACTATGTGTATATACCGCTATGTGTATCTACCGCTATGTGTATATACCGCTATGTGTATATACCGCTATGTGTATATACCGCTATGTGTATATACCGCTATGTGTATATACCACTATGTGTATATACCGCTATGTGTATATACCACTATGTGTATATACCGCTATGTGCATATACCGCTATGTGTATATAATGCTATGTGTATATACTGCTATGTGTATCTACCGCTATGTGTATATACCGCTATGTGTATATAATGCTATGTGTATATACCGCTATGTGTATATACTGCTATGTGTATATACTGCTATGTGTATATACCGCTATGTGTATCTACCGCTATGTGCATATACCGCTATGTGTATATACCACTATGTGTATATACCGCTATGTGTATATACCGCTATGTGTATATATTGCTATGTGCATATACCGCTATGTGTATATACCGCTATGTGCATATACCGCTATGTGTATATACCGCTATGTGTATATACCGCTATGTGTGTACCGCTATGTGTATATACTGCTATGTGTATATACCGCTATGTGTATATAATGCTATGTGTATATACCGCTATGTGTATATACTGCTATGTGTATATACCGCTATGTGTATCTACCGCTATGTGTATATACCAGTATGTGTATATACCGCTATGTGTATCTACCGCTATGTGTATATACCGCTATGTGTATATACCGCTATGTGTATATACCGCTATGTGTATATACCACTATGTGTATATACCGCTATGTGTATCTACCGCTATGTGTATATACCGCTATGTGTATATACCGCTATGTGTATATACCGCTATGTGTATATACCACTATGTGTATATACCGCTATGTGTATATACCACTATGTGTATATACCGCTATGTGCATATACCGCTATGTGTATATAATGCTATGTGTATATACTGCTATGTGTATCTACCGCTATGTGTATATACCGCTATGTGTATATATTGCTATGTGTATATACCGCTATGTGTATATACCGCTATGTGTATATAATGCTATGTGTATATACCGCTATGTGTATATACTGCTATGTGTATATACTGCTATGTGCATATACCGCTATGTGTATATACTGCTATGTGTATCTACCTCTATGTGTATATACCGCTATGTGTATATAATGCTATGTGTATATACTGCTATGTGTATATACTGCTATGTGTATATACCGCTATGTGTATATACTACTATGTGTATATACCGCTATGTGTATATACCGCTATGTGTATATACCGCTATGTGTATATACCGCTATGTGTATATACCGCTATGTGTATATACTGCTATGTGTATATACCGCTATGTGTATCTACCGCTATGTGTATATACTGCTATGTGTATATACCGCTATGTGTATCTACCGCTATGTGTATATACTGCTATGTGTATATACCGCTATGTGTATCTACCGCTATGTGTATATACTGCTATGTGTATCTACCGCTATGTGTATATACCGCTATGTGTATATACCGCTATGTGTATATACCGCTATGTGTATATACCGCTATGTGTATCTACCGCTATGTGTATATACCGCTATGTGTATATACCGCTATGTGCATATACCGCTATGTGTATATACCGCTATGTGCATATACCGCTATGTGTATATACCGCTATGTGTATATACCGCTATGTGTATATACCGCTATGTGTATATACCGCTATGTGCATATACCGCTATGTGTATATACCGCTATGTGTATATACCGCTATGTGTATATACTGCTATGTGTATATACCGCTATGTGTATATACCGCTATGTGTATATACCGCTATGTGTATCTACCGCTATGTGTATATACCGCTATGTGTATATACCGCTATGTGCATATACCGCTATGTGTATATACTGCTATGTGTATCTACCGCTATGTGTATATACCGCTATGTGTATATAATGCTATGTGTATATACTGCTATGTGTATATACCGCTATGTGTATATACTGCTATGTGTATATACCGCTATGTGTATATACTGCTATGTGTATATACCGCTATGTGTATATAATGCTATGTGTATATAATGCTATGTGTATATACCGCTATGTGTATATACCGCTATGTGTATATACCGCTATGTGTATATAATGCTATGTGTATATAATGCTATGTGTATATAATGCTATGTGTATATACCACTATGTGTATATACCGCTATGTGTATATACCACTATGTGCATATACCGCTATGTGTATATACCGCTATGTGTATATACCGCTATGTGCATATACCGCTATGTGTATATACCGCTATGTGTATATACCGCTATGTGTATCTACCGCTATGTGTATATACCGCTATGTGTATATACCGCTATGTGCATATACCGCTATGTGTATATAATGCTATGTGTATATACCGCTATGTGTATATAATGCTATGTGTATCTACCGCTATGTGTATATACCGCTATGTGTATATAATGCTATGTGTATCTACCGCTATGTGTATATACCGCTATGTGTATATAATGCTATGTGTATATACCGCTATGTGTATATACTGCTATGTGTATATAATGCTATGTGTATCTACTGCTATGTGTATCTACCGCTATGTGTATATACTGCTATGTGCATATACCGCTATGTGTATATACCGCTATGTGTATATACTGCTATGTGTATATACCGCTATGTGTATATACCGCTATGTGTATATAATGCTATGTGTATATAATGCTATGTGTATATACTGCTATGTGTATATACCGCTATGTGTATATACCGCTATGTGTATATACCGCTATGTGTATATACCGCTATGTGTATATACCGCTATGTGTATATACTGCTATGTGTATATACCGCTATGTGTATATACCGCTATGTGTATATAATGCTATGTGTATATACTGCTATGTGTATATACTGCTATGTGTATATACCGCTATGTGTATATACTACTATGTGTATATACCGCTATGTGTATATACCGCTATGTGTATATACCGCTATGTGTATATACTGCTATGTGTATATACCGCTATGTGTATATACTACTATGTGTATATACCGCTATGTGTATATACCGCTATGTGTATATACCGCTATGTGTATATAATGCTATGTGTATATACCGCTATGTGTATATACCGCTATGTGTATATACTGCTATGTGTATCTACCTCTATGTGTATATACCGCTATGTGTATATAATGCTATGTGTATATACTGCTATGTGTATATACCGCTATGTGTATATACCGCTATGTGTATATACTGCTATGTGTATCTACCGCTATGTGTATATACCGCTATGTGTATATACTGCTATGTGTATCTACCGCTATGTGTATATACCGCTATGTGTATCTACCGCTATGTGTATATACTGCTATGTGTATATACTGCTATGTGTATATACCGCTATGTGCATATACCGCTATGTGTATATACCGCTATGTGCATATACCGCTATGTGTATATACCGCTATGTGTATATACCGCTATGTGTATATACCGCTATGTGTATATACCGCTATGTGCATATACCGCTATGTGTATATACCGCTATGTGTATATACCGCTATGTGTATATACTGCTATGTGTATATACCGCTATGTGTATATACCGCTATGTGTATATACCGCTATGTGTATCTACCGCTATGTGTATATACTGCTATGTGTATATACCGCTATGTGTATATAATGCTATGTGTATGTACCGCTATGTGTATATACTGCTATGTGTATATACCGCTATGTGTATATACTGCTATGTGTATATAATGCTATGTGTATATACCGCTATGTGTATATACTGCTATGTGTATATAATGCTATGTGTATCTACCGCTATGTGTATATACCGCTATGTGTATATAATGCTATGTGTATATACTGCTATGTGTATATACCGCTATGTGTATATACTGCTATGTGTATATAATGCTATGTGTATATACCGCTATGTGTATATACCGCTATGTGTATATACCGCTATGTGTGTACTGCTATGTGTATATAATGCTATGTGTATATACCGCTATGTGTATATACCGCTATGTGTATATACCGCTATGTGTATATATCGCTATGTGTATATACCGCTATGTGTATATAATGCTATGTGTATATAATGCTATGTGTATATACTGCTATGTGTATATAATGCTATGTGTATATACTGCTATGTGTATATACCGCTATGTGTATATACCGCTATGTGTATATAATGCTATGTGTATATACTGCTATGTGTATATACCGCTATGTGTATATACTGCTATGTGTATATAATGCTATGTGTATATAATGCTATGTGTATATACCGCTATGTGTGTACCGCTATGTGTATATACCGCTATGTGTATATAATGCTATGTGTATATACCGCTATGTGTATATAATGCTATGTGTATATACCGCTATGTGTATATACCGCTATGTGTATATACCGCTATGTGTATATAATGCTATGTGTATATAATGCTATGTGTATATACCGCTATGTGTATATAATGCTATGTGTATATAATGCTATGTGTATATACCGCTTTGTGTGTACCGCTATGTGTATATACCGCTATGTGTATATAATGCTATGTGTATATACCGCTATGTGTATATACCGCTGTGTGTATATACTGCTATGTGTATATACCGCTATGTGTATCTACCGCTATGTGTATATACCGCTATGTGTATATACCGCTATGTGTATATACCGCTATGTGTATATACCGCTATGTGTATCTACCTCTATGTGTATATACCGCTATGTGCATATACCGCTATGTGTATATACCGCTATGTGCATATACCGCTATGTGTATATACCTCTATGTGTATATACCGCTATGTGTATCTACCTCTATGTGTATATAATGCTATGTGTATATACTGCTATGTGCATATACCGCTATGTGTATATACCGCTATGTGCATATACCGCTATGTGTATATACCGCTATGTGTGTACCGCTATGTGTATATACTGCTATGTGCATATACCGCTATGTGTATATACCGCTATGTGTATATACCACTATGTGTATATACCGCTGTGTGTATATAATGCTATGTGTATATACTGCTATGTGTATATACCGCTATGTGTATCTACCGCTATGTGTATATACCGCTATGTGCATATACCGCTATGTGTATATACCGCTATGTGTATATACCGCTATGTGTATATACCGCTATGTGTATGTATCGCTATGTGTATATACCGCTATGTGTATATACTGCTATGTGTATATACCGCTATGTGTGTACCGCTATGTGTATATACTGCTATGTGTATATACCGCTATGTGTATCTACCGCTATGTGTATATACTGCTATGTGTATATACCGCTATGTGTATCTACCGCTATGTGCATATACCGCTATGTGTATATACCACTATGTGTATATACCGCTATGTGTATATACCGCTATGTGTATATATTGCTATGTGCATATACCGCTATGTGTATATACCGCTATGTGCATATACCGCTATGTGTATATACCGCTATGTGTATATACCGCTATGTGTGTACTGCTATGTGTATATACTGCTATGTGTATATACCGCTATGTGTATATAATGCTATGTGTATATACCGCTATGTGTATATACTGCTATGTGTATATACCGCTATGTGTATCTACCGCTATGTGTATATACTGCTATGTGCATATACCGCTATGTGTATATACCGCTATGTGTATATACCGCTATGTGTATATACCGCTATGTGTATATACCGCTATGTGTATCTACCGCTATGTGTATATACTGCTATGTGCATATACCGCTATGTGTATATACCGCTATGTGTATATACCACTATGTGTATATACCGCTATGTGTATCTACCGCTATGTGTATATACCGCTATGTGTATATACCGCTATGTGTATATACCGCTATGTGTATATACCGCTATGTGTATATACCACTATGTGTATATACCGCTATGTGTATATACCACTATGTGTATATACCGCTATGTGCATATACCGCTATGTGTATATAATGCTATGTGTATATACTGCTATGTGTATCTACCGCTATGTGTATATACCGCTATGTGTATATAATGCTATGTGTATATACCGCTATGTGTATATACTGCTATGTGTATATACTGCTATGTGTATATACCGCTATGTGTATCTACCGCTATGTGCATATACCGCTATGTGTATATACCACTATGTGTATATACCGCTATGTGTATATACCGCTATGTGTATATATTGCTATGTGCATATACCGCTATGTGTATATACCGCTATGTGCATATACCGCTATGTGTATATACCGCTATGTGTATATACCGCTATGTGTGTACCGCTATGTGTATATACTGCTATGTGTATATACCGCTATGTGTATATAATGCTATGTGTATATACCGCTATGTGTATATACTGCTATGTGTATATACCGCTATGTGTATCTACCGCTATGTGTATATACCAGTATGTGTATATACCGCTATGTGTATCTACCGCTATGTGTATATACCGCTATGTGTATATACCGCTATGTGTATATACCGCTATGTGTGTACCGCTATGTGTATATACTGCTATGTGTATATACCGCTATGTGTATATAATGCTATGTGTATATACCGCTATGTGTATATACTGCTATGTGCATATACCGCTATGTGTATATACCGCTATGTGTATATACCAGTATGTGTATATACCGCTATGTGTATCTACCGCTATGTGTATATACCGCTATGTGTATATACCGCTATGTGTATATACCGCTATGTGTATATACCACTATGTGTATATACCGCTATGTGTATATACCACTATGTGTATATACCGCTATGTGCATATACCGCTATGTGTATATAATGCTATGTGTATATACTGCTATGTGTATCTACCGCTATGTGTATATACCGCTATGTGTATATATTGCTATGTGTATATACCGCTATGTGTATCTACCGCTATGTGTATATACCGCTATGTGTATATAATGCTATGTGTATATACCGCTATGTGTATATACTGCTATGTGTATATACTGCTATGTGCATATACCGCTATGTGTATATACTGCTATGTGTATCTACCTCTATGTGTATATACCGCTATGTGTATATAATGCTATGTGTATATACTGCTATGTGTATATACTGCTATGTGTATATACCGCTATGTGTATATACTACTATGTGTATATACCGCTATGTGTATATACCGCTATGTGTATATACCGCTATGTGTATATACCGCTATGTGTATATACCGCTATGTGTATATACTGCTATGTGTATATACCGCTATGTGTATCTACCGCTATGTGTATATACTGCTATGTGTATATACCGCTATGTGTATCTACCGCTATGTGTATATACTGCTATGTGTATATACCGCTATGTGTATCTACCGCTATGTGTATATACTGCTATGTGTATCTACCGCTATGTGTATATACCGCTATGTGTATATACCGCTATGTGTATATACCGCTATGTGTATATACCGCTATGTGTATCTACCGCTATGTGTATATACCGCTATGTGTATATACCGCTATGTGCATATACCGCTATGTGTATATACCGCTATGTGCATATACCGCTATGTGCATATACCGCTATGTGTATATACCGCTATGTGTATATACCGCTATGTGTATATACCGCTATGTGCATATACCGCTATGTGTATATACCGCTATGTGTATATACCGCTATGTGTATATACTGCTATGTGTATATACCGCTATGTGTATATACCGCTATGTGTATATACCGCTATGTGTATCTACCGCTATGTGTATATACCGCTATGTGTATATACCGCTATGTGCATATACCGCTATGTGTATATACTGCTATGTGTATCTACCGCTATGTGTATATACCGCTATGTGTATATAATGCTATGTGTATATACTGCTATGTGTATATACCGCTATGTGTATATACTGCTATGTGTATATACCGCTATGTGTATATACTGCTATGTGTATATACCGCTATGTGTATATAATACTATGTGTATATAATGCTATGTGTATATACCGCTATGTGTATATACCGCTATGTGTATATACCGCTATGTGTATATAATGCTATGTGTATATACCGCTATGTGTATATAATGCTATGTGTATATACCGCTATGTGTATATAATGCTATGTGTATATAATGCTATGTGTATATACCACTATGTGTATATACCGCTATGTGTATATACCACTATGTGCATATACCGCTATGTGTATATACCGCTATGTGTATATACCGCTATGTGCATATACCGCTATGTGTATATACCGCTATGTGTATATACCGCTATGTGTATCTACCGCTATGTGTATATACCGCTATGTGTATATACCGCTATGTGCATATACCGCTATGTGTATATAATGCTATGTGTATATACCGCTATGTGTATATAATGCTATGTGTATCTACCGCTATGTGTATATACCGCTATGTGTATATAATGCTATGTGTATCTACCGCTATGTGTATATACCGCTATGTGTATATAATGCTATGTGTATATACCGCTATGTGTATATACTGCTATGTGTATATAATGCTATGTGTATATAATGCTATGTGTATATACTGCTATGTGTATATACCGCTATGTGTATATACCGCTATGTGTATATACCGCTATGTGTATCTACTGCTATGTGTATCTACCGCTATGTGTATATACTGCTATGTGCATATACCGCTATGTGTATATACCGCTATGTGTATATACTGCTATGTGTATATACCGCTATGTGTATATACCGCTATGTGTATATACTGCTATGTGTATATACCGCTATGTGTATATACCGCTATGTGTATATAATGCTATGTGTATATACCGCTATGTGTATATACCGCTATGTGTATATACCGCTATGTGTATATACCGCTATGTGTATATACTGCTATGTGTATATACCGCTATGTGTATATACCGCTATGTGTATATACCGCTATGTGTATATAATGCTATGTGTATATACTGCTATGTGTATATACTGCTATGTGTATATACCGCTATGTGTATATACCGCTATGTGTATATACCGCTATGTGTATATACCGCTATGTGTATATACTGCTATGTGTATATACTACTATGTGTATATACCGCTATGTGTATATACCGCTATGTGTATATACCGCTATGTGTATATACCGCTATGTGTATATACCGCTATGTGTATATACTACTATGTGTATATACCGCTATGTGTATATACCGCTATGTGTATATACCGCTATGTGTATATAATGCTATGTGTATATACCGCTATGTGTATATACCGCTATGTGTATATACTGCTATGTGTATCTACCTCTATGTGTATATACCGCTATGTGTATATAATGCTATGTGTATATACTGCTATGTGTATATACCGCTATGTGTATATACCGCTATGTGTATATACTGCTATGTGTATCTACCGCTATGTGTATATACCGCTATGTGTATATACTGCTATGTGTATCTACCGCTATGTGTATATACCGCTATGTGTATCTACCGCTATGTGTATATACTGCTATGTGTATATACTGCTATGTGTATATACCGCTATGTGCATATACCGCTATGTGTATATACCGCTATGTGCATATACCGCTATGTGTATATACCGCTATGTGTATATACCGCTATGTGTATCTACCGCTATGTGTATATACCGCTATGTGCATATACCGCTATGTGTATATACTGCTATGTGTATCTACCGCTATGTGTATATACCGCTATGTGTATATACTGCTATGTGCATATACCGCTATGTGTATATAATGCTATGTGTATATACTGCTATGTGTATATACCACTATGTGTATATACCGCTATGTGTATCTACCGCTATGTGTATATACCGCTATGTGCATATACCGCTATGTGTATATACTGCTATGTGTATCTACCGCTATGTGTATATACCGCTATGTGTATATACTGCTATGTGCATATACCGCTATGTGTATATAATGCTATGTGTATATACTGCTATGTGTATATACCACTATGTGTATATACCGCTATGTGTATCTACCGCTATGTGTATATACCGCTATGTGCATATACCGCTATGTGTATATACTGCTATGTGTATCTACCGCTATGTGTATATAATTCTATGTGTATATACCGCTATGTGTATATACCGCTATGTGCATATACCGCTATGTGTATCTACCTCTATGTGTATATACCGCTATGTGTATCTACCGCTATGTGTATATAATGCTATGTGTATATACCGCTATGTGTATATAATGCTATGTGTATATACCGCTATGTGTATATACCGCTATGTGTATATAATGCTATGTGTATATACTGCTATGTGTATCTACCGCTATGTGTATATACCGCTATGTGTATGTATCGCTATGTGTATATACCGCTATGTGTATATACCGCTATGTGTATATACCGCTGTGTGTATATAATGCTATGTGTATATACCGCTATGTGCATATACCGCTATGTGTATGTACCGCTATGTGTATATACCGCTATGTGTATATACCGCTATGTGTATATAATGCTATGTGTATATACCGCTATGTGTATATAATGCTATGTGTATATACCGCTATGTGCATATACCGCTATGTGTATATAATGCTATGTGTATATACCGCTATGTGTATATACCGCTATGTGTATCTACCGCTATGTGTATATACCGCTATGTGTATATACCGCTATGTGTGTACCGCTATGTGTATATACTGCTATGTGCATATACCGCTATGTGTATATACCGCTATGTGCATATACCGCTATGTGTATATACCGCTATGTGTGTACCGCTATGTGTATATACTGCTATGTGTATATACTGCTATGTGCATATACCGCTATGTGTATATACCGCTATGTGTATATACTGCTATGTGTATGTATCGCTATGTGTATCTACCACTATGTGTATATACCGCTATGTGTACATACTGCTATGTGTATATACCGCTATGTGTATATAATGCTATGTGTATATACTGCTATGTGTACATACTGCTATGTGTATATACTGCTATGTGTATCTACCGCTATGTGTATATATTGCTATGTGTATATACCGCTATGTGTATATACTGCTATGTGTATCTACCGCTATGTGTATATACCGCTATGTGTATATACCGCTATGTGTATGTATCGCTATGTGTATATACCGCTATGTGTATATACCGCTATGTGTATATACCGCTATGTGTATATATTGCTATGTGTATATACCGCTATGTGTAAATACTGCTATGTGTATCTACCGCTATGTGTATATACTGCTATGTGTATATACCGCTGTGTGTATATAATGCTATGTGTATATACTGCTATGTGTATCTACCGCTATGTGTATATACCGCTATGTGTATATAATTCTATGTGTATATACCGCTATGTGTATATACCGCTATGTGCATCTACCTCTATGTGTATATACCGCTATGTGTATATACCGCTATGTGTATATAATGCTATGTGTATATACCGCTATGTGTATATACCGCTATGTGTATATAATGCTATGTGTATATACCGCTATGTGTATATACCGCTATGTGTATATACCGCTATGTGTATATAATGCTATGTGTATATACCGCTATGTGTATATACCGCTATGTGTATATAATGCTATGTGTATATACTGCTATGTGTATCTACCGCTATGTGTATATACCGCTATGTGTATATACCGCTATGTGTATGTATCGCTATGTGTATATACCGCTATGTGTATATACCGCTATGTGTATATACCGCTGTGTGTATATAATGCTATGTGTATATACCGCTATGTGTATATACTGCTATGTGTATATACCGCTATGTGTATATAATGCTATGTGTATATACCGCTATGTGCATATACCGCTATGTGTATATACCGCTATGTGTATATAATGCTATGTGTATATACTGCTATGTGTATATAATGCTATGTGTATATACTGCTATGTGTATATACCGCTATGTGTATGTATCGCTATGTGTATATACCGCTATGTGTATATACCGCTATGTGTATATACCGCTGTGTGTATATAATGCTATGTGTATATACCGCTATGTGCATATACTGCTATGTGTATATACTGCTATGTGCATATACCGCTATGTGTATATAATGCTATGTGTATATACCGCTATGTGTATATAATGCTATGTGTATATACCGCTATGTTTATATAATGCTATGTGTATATAATGCTATGTGTATATACCGCTATGTGTATATACCGCTATGTGCATATACCGCTATGTGTATATACCGCTATGTGTATATACCGCTATGTGTATATACTGCTATGTGTATATACCGCTATGTGTGTACCGCTATGTGTATATACCGCTATGTGTATATACCGCTATGTGTATATACTGCTATGTGTATGTACCGCTATGTGTATATACTGCTATGTGTATATACCGCTATGTGTATATACCGCTATGTGTATATACCGCTATGTGTATATACCGCTATGTGTATATACCGCTATGTGCATATACCGCTATGTGTATATACCGCTATGTGCATATACCGCTATGTGTATGTATCGCTATGTGTATATACCGCTATGTGTATATACTGCTATGTGTATATACCGCTATGTGTATATACCGCTATGTGTATATAATGCTATGTGTATATACCGCTATGTGTATATACCGCTATGTGTATATAATGCTATGTGTATCTACCTCTATGTGTATATGCCGCTATGTGTATATACCGCTATGTGTATGTATCGCTATGTGTATATACCGCTATGTGCATATACCGCTATGTGTATATACCGCTATGTGCATATACTGCTATGTGTATGTATCGCTATGTGTATATACCGCTATGTGTATATACCGCTATGTGTATATACCGCTATGTGCATATACCGCTATGTGTATATAATGCTATGTGTATATACCGCTATGTGTATATACCGCTATGTGTATATACTGCTATGTGTATATACTGCTATGTGTATATACCGCTATGTGTATATACTACTATGTGTATATACCGCTATGTGTATATACTGCTATGTGTATGTATCGCTATGTGTATATACCGCTATGTGTATATAATGCTATGTGTATCTACCTCTATGTGTATATACCGCTATGTGTATATACCGCTATGTGTATATACCGCTATGTGTATATACCGCTATGTGCATATACCGCTATGTGTATATACTACTATGTGTATATACTGCTATGTGCATATACCGCTATGTGTATATACTACTATGTGTATATACTGCTATGTGTATATACTGCTATGTGTATATACCGCTATGTGTATATACCGCTATGTGTATATACCGCTATGTGTATATACTGCTATGTGTATATACCGCTATGTGTATATACTACTATGTGCATATACCGCTATGTGTATATACCGCTATGTGTATATAATGCTATGTGTATATACCGCTATGTGTATATACCGCTATGTGTATATACTGCTATGTGTATATACTGCTATGTGTATATACCGCTATGTGTATATACCGCTATGTGTGTACTGCTATGTGTATATACCGCTATGTGTATATACTGCTATGTGTATGTATCGCTATGTGTATATACCGCTATGTGTATATACCGCTATGTGTATATACTGCTATGTGTATGTATCGCTATGTGTATATACCGCTATGTGTATATACCGCTATGTGTATATAATGCTATGTGTATCTACCTCTATGTGTATATACCGCTATGTGTATATACCGCTATGTGTATGTATCGCTATGTGTATATACCGCTATGTGCATATACCGCTATGTGTATATAATGCTATGTGTATATACCTCTATGTGTATATACCGCTATGTGTATCTACCTGTATGTGTATATACCGCTATGTGTATATACCGCTATGTGTATGTATCGCTATGTGTATATACCGCTATGTGCATATACCGCTATGTGTATGTACCGCTATGTGTATATACCGCTATGTGTATCTACCGCTATGTGTATATACCGCTATGTGTATCTACCGCTATGTGTATATACCGCTATGTGTATATAATGCTATGTGTATATACTGCTATGTGTATATACCGCTATGTGTATATACCGCTATGTGTATCTACCGCTATGTGTATATACTGCTATGTGTATATACTGCTATGTGTATATACCGCTATGTGTATATACCGCTATGTGTATATACTGCTATGTGTATATACTGCTATGTGTATATACCGCTATGTGCATATACCGCTATGTGTATATAATGCTATGTGTATATACTGCTATGTGTGTATACCACTATGTGTATATACCGCTATGTGTATCTACCGCTATGTGTATATACTGCTATGTGTGTATACCACTATGTGTATATACCGCTATGTGTATCTACCGCTATGTGTATATAATGCTATGTGTATATACCGCTATGTGTATATACTGCTATGTGTATATACTGCTATGTGTATATACCGCTATGTGTATATACCGCTATGTGTATATACTGCTATGTGCATATACCGCTATGTGTATATAATGCTATGTGTATATACTGCTATGTGTATATACCACTATGTGTATATACCGCTATGTGTATCTACCGCTATGTGTATATACCGCTATGTGTATATACTGCTATGTGTATATACCGCTATGTGTATCTACCGCTATGTGTATATACCGCTATGTGTATATACTGCTACGTGTATATACTGCTATGTGTATATAATGCTATGTGTATATACTGCTATGTGTATATACCGCTATGTGTATATACCGCTATGTGTATATACCGCTATGTGTATATACCGCTATGTGTATATACCGCTATGTGTATATACCGCTATGTGTATATACTGCTATGTGTATATACCGCTATGTGTATATACCGCTATGTGTATATACTGCTATGTGTATATACCGCTATGTGTATATACCGCTATGTGCATATACCGCTATGTGTATCTACCGCTATGTGTATATACTGCTATGTGTATATACTGCTATGTGTATATACCGCTATGTGTATATACCGCTATGTGTATATACTGCTATGTGCATATACCGCTATGTGTATATAATGCTATGTGTATATACTGCTATGTGTATATACCACTATGTGTATATACCGCTATGTGTATCTACTGCTATGTGTATATACCGCTATGTGTATATACTGCTATGTGTATATACCGCTATGTGTATCTACCGCTATGTGTATATACCGCTATGTGTATATACTGCTACGTGTATATACTGCTATGTGTATATAATGCTATGTGTATATACTGCTATGTGTATATACCGCTATGTGTATATACCGCTATGTGTATATACCGCTATGTGTATATACCGCTATGTGTATATACCGCTATGTGTATATACCGCTATGTGTATATACTGCTATGTGTATATACCGCTATGTGTATATACCGCTATGTGTATATACTGCTATGTGTATATACCGCTATGTGCATATACCGCTATGTGTATATACCGCTATGTGTATATACCGCTATGTGTATGTACCGCTATGTGTATGTATCGCTATGTGTATATACCGCTATGTGTATATACTGCTATGTGTATATACCGCTTTGTGTATGTATCGCTATGTGTATATATTGCTATGTGTATATACCGCTATGTGTATATAATGCTATGTGTATATACCGCTATGTGTATATACTGCTATGTGTATATATTGCTATGTGTATATACCGCTATGTGTATATAATGCTATGTGTATATACCGCTATGTGTATATACCGCTATGTGTATATACCGCTATGTGCATATACCGCTATGTGTATCTACCTCTATGTGTATATACCGCTATGTGTATCTACCGCTATGTGTATATACTGCTATGTGTATATACCGCTATGTGTATATAATGCTATGTGTATATACCGCTATGTGTATATACCGTTATGTGTATCTACCGCTATGTGTATATACCGCTATGTGTATATACCGCTATGTGTATGTATCGCTATGTGTATATACCGCTATGTGCATATACCGCTATGTGTATATACTGCTATGTGTATATACCGCTATGTGTATATACCGCTATGTGTATATACCGCTATGTGTATATACCGCTATGTGTATATACCGCTATGTGTATATACTGCTATGTGTATATACCGCTATGTGTATATACCGCTATGTGTATATACTGCTATGTGTATATACCGCTATGTGCATATACCGCTATGTGTATATACCGCTATGTGTATATACCGCTATGTGTATGTACCGCTATGTGTATGTATCGCTATGTGTATATACCGCTATGTGTATATACTGCTATGTGTATATACCGCTTTGTGTATGTATCGCTATGTGTATATATTGCTATGTGTATATACCGCTATGTGTATATAATGCTATGTGTATATACCGCTATGTGTATATACTGCTATGTGTATATATTGCTATGTGTATATACCGCTATGTGTATATAATGCCATGTGTATATACCGCTATGTGTATATACCGCTATGTGTATATACCGCTATGTGCATATACCGCTATGTGTATCTACCTCTATGTGTATATACCGCTATGTGTATCTACCGCTATGTGTATATACTGCTATGTGTATATACCGCTATGTGTATATAATGCTATGTGTATATAATGCTATGTGTATATACCGCTATGTGTATATACCGTTATGTGTATCTACCGCTATGTGTATATACCGCTATGTGTATATACCGCTATGTGTATGTATCGCTATGTGTATATACCGCTATGTGCATATACCGCTATGTGTATATACTGCTATGTGTATATACCGCTATGTGCATATACCGCTATGTGTATATACCGCTATGTGTATATACCGCTATGTGTATGTACCGCTATGTGTATATACCGCTATGTGTATATACCGCTATGTGTATATAATGCTATGTGTATATACCGCTATGTGTATATACTGCTATGTGTATATACCGCTATGTGCATATACCGCTATGTGTATATACCGCTATGTGTATATACCGCTATGTGTATATACCGCTATGTGTGTACCGCTATGTGTATATACTGCTATGTGTATATACTGCTATGTTTATATAATGCTATGTGTATATACCGCTATGTGTATATACCGCTATGTGTATATACCGCTATGTTTATATAATGCTATGTGTATATACCGCTATGTGTATATAATGCTATGTGTATATACCGCTATGTGTATATAATGCTATGTGTATATACCGCTATGTGTATATAATGCTATGTGTATATACCGCTATGTTTATATAATGCTATGTGTATATACCGCTATGTTTATATAATGCTATGTGTATGTCACGGGATGGTTAGAGTCCGGCAATAGGCAATGTGTAATATATATTTCATGTGGAATGTATTCTCTAACCTGTTATATACATCAATGTGTAGTTGGCTGATTGGGGTCTAGTGTGTTAGCACATTGTATGCAAATACCTCTAACTAGTGAGGACAATGGGTGGAGATAATCTGATTGTGTCTCCAAGAAGATGTTGGATGGTGCATTGTCCATAGTAGACAGGGAGTCTGCTCTCCTTGGTATAGGTGAGGGGGGAAGGATCTGTGACTCAGCCCTTCCCACCCACAGATATAGGTGTAACAGTCTTAGTATATAGTTGTAGCTAGCAGTTAGTATGTGTTAGCCGGCCTGTGCACAGCTCTGCAGAGAGCCAGGATTTAGTTACAGGACCAAGGAACCAAAGTTATCATTGGATTGTGACTTCTGTGGACTTATTGTTATTACGGTTGATGTGACCGCCGCCGGCTACTAACTTTGTGGATTACAATAAATTGCTGTTGTCTCCCGACCTCTTGCGTCCGTGTTGATTCAGGATATCCTCCGGAGGAAGACGTATACCTTTGCTCCGTGACAACTGGTTGGCAGCGGTGGGATCAACAGCGGACAGCGAGATGGACTACAGCAGCCCAGCGATTAATGGAGCCACAACCTCAGAATACAGGAACTGGACTATGGCAAGTCTACAAGTAAGGGCCCGGGAACTAAACCTGAGTTACCAGGGAAGAACGAAAGAGCAACTGATGGAGGCACTGGAGGAGATGACCCTGCAAAGCGACCATGAGGAGGGCTGCCCCCAGGAGACTGGAGAGATACGGGAGTGGCAGGTACAGACCCAAAAGAGCAGATGGGTTGTTTTGTATGAGGAGGAATTGGCAGTGCTGGGGCTAGGAGCAACTGCGGAGCAAAGGAGTAGAGCGTTACAGAGGGCTCAGGAAACGGAGAAGGAGGAACAGAGAATGGCGTATGAAAAGGAAAGAATGGCGCATGAAATGCGAATGGCTGAGATAACTGCGCGGAATTATAATCAAACGTCGACCCCCAGCCCAACAGTGAGAGAACCACCATATGTCTCCCATAAACACTTCAAGACCTTTGATGAAGCGGCTGGGGATGTTGATGGATATTTTCAGGACTTCGAACACCAGTGCCGCCTGATGGAAGTCCCAGAGAAGGATTGGGTCCGGTATCTGGTGGGGCACCTACGAGATGGGGCTGCGGAAGCTCTCAGAGCCATGGACCCTAGTGATCAGCGGGACTATGAGGCCATTAAAAGAGCGGTGCAGAAGTATTATGCAGTCACTCCAGAGACCTACCGAGTTCAGTTCCGCTCTTTGTCTTACAATGGGGGAAGCTCCTTCCACATGTTCGCCCACAAGTTGAAGCAAGCATGCAAGCGCTGGCTAGAAGGAGAGGAGGCTGTCACAGTCGATAAGATCCTCCAAGTCATACTTAAGGAACAGTTCTTTTCCCAGTGCCCCGCTGAGATCCGTGAGTGGGTGCTGGAACGGAACCCAGCCACAGTTGAGCAAGCTGCTTCCCTTGCAGATGAGGGCCTGACCATCAAGCCGCAGTGGAAGAGGTTGTTTGCAGAGGAGCGGAAAACTACCACAGTCCGCCAGACACCCTTCATCCAGCCACCCACCTTTCGTGCCCGGCCTCAGGATTACAATTCCCCCTCTACCCCTGCCCCAGCCCATCGGCCTCCAGCTATGAACAACCCTGTCCCTAGACAACGACCTACTGGAAGAATGCTAGAGCGCAGATGTTTTGGGTGCGGGCGGCCTGGACATTTGCAAGCTAGTTGCCCTGTTAACATGGGGGCACGGGCCACCGTGGCATCCCGGCCTATTCACTACCTGGGAACCACCCCTAGGACAGAAAGTTTGGCCCCATTTCCAGATGACTCCATGAATGACCCATCTGTTCCACCTCCAGGGGTCTATGGGATTCAGCCTTCCGCCACACATCCCGCAAACCTTCAGCGGAAGCACTTGCAGGAGGTCCTCCTGGATGGCCGAACAGTTGTTGGATTCCGGGACTCGGGAGCTTTCCTAACGGTAGCGGACCCCCGAGTAGTTCGACCCGAGGCCCTAGAGGAGGGCCCTGGCCTTTCTATCGAGTTGGCAGGAGGTACTCAAAGACGTATTCCTAAAGCTACCGTGGAACTCGACTATGGTTATGGACCAAAACGATGCACAATTGGTGTGATGAGCGGGCTGCCGGCCGATGTTCTGTTAGGCAACGATGTTGGAAATCTACAGTGCCACTTTGTGGGAGCAGTGACCCGAAGCCAAGCTCAGAGAGAAGCCAACATGGATCCACCGGATTATCTGCCAGATGCCAGCCCTTCAACCCTACAACTTTACCATTCAGTACCGCCGAGGGAACCAACACCAGAACGCAGATGGGTTATCCCAGCAGGAGGACATATGAGCTATAGAGACTGATGTGCATTCCCCAATTTACCTGTGTAGGCCAATTGTGTCATGCACATGTTTTGAGAGGGGGAGGGGTTGTCACGGGATGGTTAGAGTCTATACTATAGGCAATGTGTAATATATATTTCATGTGGAATGTATTCTCTAACCTGTTATATACATCAGTGTGTAGTTGGCTGATTCGGGTCTAGTGTGTTAGCACATTGTATGCAAATCCCTCTAACTAGTGAGGACAATGGGTGGAGATAATCTGATCAGTGTCTCCAAGAAGATGTTGGATGGTGCATTGTCCATAGTAGACAGGGAGTCTGCTCTCCTTGGTATAGGTGAGGGGGGAAGGATCTGTGACTCAGCCCTTCCCACCCACAGATATAGGTGTAACAGTTTTAGTATATAGTTGTAGCTGCAGTTAGTATGTGTTAGCCGGCCTGTGCACAGCTCTGCAGAGAGCCAGGATTTAGTTACAGGACCAAGGAGCCAAAGTTATCATTGGATTGTGACTTCTGTGGACTTATTGTTATTACGGTTGATGTGACCGCCGCCGGCTACTAACTTTGTGGATTACAATAAATTGCTGTTGTCTCCCGACCTCTTGCGTCCGTGTTGATTCAAAAGACCATCTGGAGGAAGACGTATACCTTTGCTCCGTGACAGTGTATATACTGCTATGTGTATATACCGCTATGTGTATATACCGCTATGTGTATCTACCGCTATGTGTATATACCGCTATGTGCATATACCGCTATGTGTATATACCGCTATGTGTATCTACCGCTATGTGTATCTACCGCTATGTGTATATACCACTATGTGCATATACCGCTATGTGTATGTACCGATATGTGTATGTACCGCTATGTGTATATACCGCTATGTGCATATACCGCTATGTGTATATACCGCTATGTGTATCTACCGCTATGTGTATATACCGCTATGTGCATATACCGCTATGTGTATATACCGCTATGTGTATATACCGCTATGTGTATATACCGCTATGTGTATCTACCGCTATGTGTATATACCACTATGTGCATATACCGCTATGTGTATGTACCGATATGTGTATGTACCGCTATGTGTATATACCGCTATGTGCATATACCGCTATGTGTATATACTGCTATGTGTATATACCGCTATGTGTATATAATGCTATGTGTATATACCGCTATGTGTATATACCGCTATGTGTATATAATGCTATGTGTATATACTGCTATGTGTATATAATGCTATGTGTATATAATGCTATGTGTATATACCGCTATGTGTATATACCGCTATGTGTATATAATGCTATGTGTATATAATGCTATGTGTATATACTGCTATGTGCATATAATGCTATGTGTATATACCGCTATGTGTATATAATGCTATGTGTATATAATGCTATGTGTATATACTGCTATGTGCATATAATGCTATGTGTATATAATGCTATGTGTATATACTGCTATGTGTATATACCGCTATGTGTATCTACCGCTATGTGTGTATACCGCTATGTGTATATACCGCTATGTGTATCTACCGCTATGTGTATATAATGCTATGTGTATATACCGCTATGTGTATCTACCGCTATGTGTGTATACCGCTATGTGTATATACCGCTATGTGTATCTACCGCTATGTGTATATAATGCTATGTGTATATACCGCTATGTGTATATACCGCTATGTGTATATACCGCTATGTGTATATAATGCTATGTGTATATACTGCTATGTGCATATAATGCTATGTGTATATAATGCTATGTGTATATACTGCTATGTGTATATACCGCTATGTGTATATAATGCTATGTGTATATACTGCTATGTGCATATAATGCTATGTGTATATAATGCTATGTGTATATACTGCTATGTGTATATACCGCTATGTGTATCTACCGCTATGTGTGTATACCGCTATGTGTATATACCGCTATGTGTATGTATCGCTATGTGTATATACCGCTATGTGTATATACCGCTATGTGTATATACCGCTATGTGTATATACCGCTATGTGCATATACCGCTATGTGTATGTACCGCTATGTGTATATACCGCTATGTGTATATACCGCTATGTGTATATAATGCTATGTGTATATACCGCTATGTTTATATAATGCTATGTGTATATAATGCTATGTGTATATACCGCTATGTGTATATACCGCTATGTGTATATACCACTATGTGCATATACCGCTATGTGTATGTACCGATATGTGTATGTACCGCTATGTGTATATACCGCTATGTGCATATACCGCTATGTGTATATACTGCTATGTGTATATACCGCTATGTGTATATAATGCTATGTGTATATACCGCTATGTGTATATACCGCTATGTGTATATAATGCTATGTGTATATACTGCTATGTGTATATAATGCTATGTGTATATAATGCTATGTGTATATACCGCTATGTGTATATAATGCTATGTGTATATACTGCTATGTGTATATACCGCTATGTGTATATACTGCTATGTGCATATACCGCTATGTGTATATACCGCTATGTGTATATACTGCTATGTGTATATACCGCTATGTGTATATAATGCTATGTGTATATACTGCTATGTGTATATACCGCTATGTGTATCTACCGCTATGTGTGTATACCGCTATGTGTATATACCGCTATGTGTATATACCGCTATGTGTATATACCGCTATGTGTATATACCGCTATGTGTATATACCGCTATGTGTATCTACCGCTATGTGTATATACCGCTATGTGCATATACCGCTATGTGTATATACCGCTATGTGTATATACCGCTATGTGTATATACCGCTATGTGTATCTACCGCTATGTGTATATACCACTATGTGCATATACCGCTATGTGTATGTACCGATATGTGTATGTACCGCTATGTGTATATACCGCTATGTGCATATACCGCTATGTGTATATACCGCTATGTGTATCTACCGCTATGTGTATATACCGCTATGTGCATATACCGCTATGTGTATATACCGCTATGTGTATATACCGCTATGTGTATATACCGCTATGTGTATCTACCGCTATGTGTATATACCACTATGTGCATATACCGCTATGTGTATGTACCGATATGTGTATGTACCGCTATGTGTATATACCGCTATGTGCATATACCGCTATGTGTATATACTGCTATGTGTATATACCGCTATGTGTATATAATGCTATGTGTATATACCGCTATGTGTATATACCGCTATGTGTATATAATGCTATGTGTATATACTGCTATGTGTATATAATGCTATGTGTATATAATGCTATGTGTATATACCGCTATGTGTATATACCGCTATGTGTATATAATGCTATGTGTATATACCGCTATGTGTATATAATGCTATGTGTATATACTGCTATGTGTATATAATGCTATGTGTATATAATGCTATGTGTATATACTGCTATGTGTATCTACCGCTATGTGTATATACCGCTATGTGTATATACTGCTATGTGTATATACCGCTATGTGTATCTACCGCTATGTGTATATACCGCTATGTGTATATAATGCTATGTGTATCTACCGCTATGTGTATATACCGCTATGTGCATATACCGCTATGTGTATATACCTGTCACGGAGCAAAGGTATACGTCTTCCTCCGGATGGTCTTTTGAATCAACACGGACGCAAGAGGTCGGGAGACAACAGCAATTTATTGTAATCCACAAAGTTAGTAGCCGGCGGCGGTCACATCAACCGTAACAACAATAAGTCCACAGAAGTCACAATCCAATGATAGCTTTGGCTCCTTGGTCCTGTAACTAAATTCTGGCTCTCTACAGAGCTGTGCACAGGCCGGCTAACACATACTAACTGCAGCTATATACTATATACTAAACTGTTACTTCCTCTATCTGTGGGTGGGAAGGGCTGAGTCACAGATCCTTCCCCCCTCACCTATACCAAGGAGAGCAGACTCCCTGTCTACTATGGACAATGCACCATCCAACATCTTCTTGGAGACACTGATCAGATTATCTCCACCCATTGTCCTCACTAGTTAGAGGTATTTGCATACAATGTGCTAACACACTAGACCCGAATCAGCCAACTACACACTGATGTTTACAACAGGTTAGAGAATACATTCCACATGAAATATATATTACACATTGCCTATTGCCGGACTCTAACCATCCCGTGACAACCCCTCCCCCTCTCAAAACATGTGCATGACACAATTGGCCTACACAGGTAAATTGGGGAATGCACATCAGTCTCTATAGCTCATATGTCCTCCTGCCGGGATAACCCATCTGCGTTCTGGTGTTGGTTCCCTCGGCGGTACTGAATGGTAAAGTTGTAGGGTTGAAGGGCTGGCATCTGGCAGAAAATCCGGTCGATCCATGTTGGCGTCTCTCTGAGCTTGGCTTCGGGTCACTGCTCCCACAAAGTGGCACTGTAGATTTCCAACATCGTTGCCTAACAGAACATCGGCCGGCAGCCCGCTCATCACACCAATTGTGCATCGTTTTGGTCCATAACCATAGTCGAGTTCCACGGTAGCTTTAGGAATACGTCTCCGAGTACCCCCTGCCAACTTGATAGAAATGCCAGGGCCCTCCTCTAGGGCCTCGGGTCGCACAACTCGGGGGTCCGCTACCGTTAGGAAAGCTCCCGAGTCCCGGAATCCAACAACTGTTCGGCCATCCAGTAGGACCTCCTGCAAGTGCTTCCTCTGAAGGTTTGCGGGATGTGTGGCGGAAGGCTGAATCCCATAGACCCCTGGAGGTGGAACCGATGGGTCATTCATGGAGTCATCTGGAAATGGGGCCAAACTTTCTGTCCTAGGGGTGGTTCCCAGGTAGTGAATAGGCCGGGATGCCACGGTGGCCCGTGCCCCCATGTTAGCAGGGCAACTAGCTTGCAAATGTCCAGGCCGCCCGCACCCAAAACATCTGCGCTCTAGCATTCTTCCAGTGGGTCGTTGTCTAGGGACAGGGTTGTTCATAGCTGGAGGCCGATGGGCTGGGGCAGGGGTAGAGGGGGAATTGTAATCCTGAGGCCGGACACGAAAGGTGGGTGGCTGGCTGAAGGGTGTCTGGCGGACTGTGGTAGTTTTCCGCTCCTCTGCAAACAACCTCTTCCACTGTGGCTTGATGGTCAGGCCCTCATCTGCAAGAGAAGCAGCTTGCTCCACTGTGGCTGGGTTCCGTTCCAGCACCCACTCACGGATCTCAGCGGGGCACTGGGAAAAGAACTGTTCCTTAAGTATGACTTGGAGGATCTTATCGACTGTGACAGCCTCCTCTCCTTCTAGCCAGCGCTTGCATGCTTGCTTCAACTTGTGGGCGAACATGTGGAAGGAGCTTCCCCCATTGTAAGACAAAGAGCGGAACTGAACTCGGTAGGACTCTGGAGTGACTGCATAATACTTCTGCACCGCTCTTTTAATGGCCTCATAGTCCCGCTGATCACTAGGGTCCATAGCTCTGAGAGCTTCCGCAGCCCCATCTCGTAGGTGCCCCACCAGATACCGGACCCAATCCTTCTCTGGGACTTCCATCAGGTGGCACTGGTGTTCGAAGTCCTGAAAATATCCATCAACATCCCCAGCCGCTTCATCAAAGGTCTTGAAGTGTTTATGGGAGACATATGGTGGTTCTCTCACTGTTGGGCTGGGGGTCGACGTTTGATTATAATTCCGCGCAGTTATCTCAGCCATTCGCATTTCATGCGCCATTCTTTCCTTTTCATGCGCCATTCTCTGTTCCTCCTTCTCCGTTTCCTGAGCCCTCTGTAACGCTCTACTCCTTTGCTCTGCAGTTGCTCCTAGCCCCAGCACTGCCAATTCCTCCTCATACAAAACAACCCATCTGCTCTTTTGGGTCTGTACCTGCCACTCCCGTATCTCTACTGTCTCCTGGGGGCAGCCCTCCTCATGGTCGCTTTGCAGGGTCATCTCCTCCAGTGCCTCGATCAGTTGCTCTTTCGTTCTTCCCTGGTAACTCAGGTTTAGTTCCCGGGCCCTTACTTGTAGACTTGCCATAGTCCAGTTCCTGTATTCTGAGGTTGTGGCTCCATTAATCGCTGAGCTGCTGTAGTCCATCTCGCTGTCCGCTGTTGATCCCACCGCTGCCAACCAGTTGTAACGGAGCAAAAGTATACGTCTTCCTCCGGATGGTCTTTTGAATCAACACGGACGCAAGAGGTCGGGAGACAACAGCAATTTATTGTAATCCACAAAGTTAGTAGCCGGCGGCGGTCACATCAACCGTAACAACAATAAGTCCACAGAAGTCACAATCCAATGATAGCTTTGGCTCCTTGGTCCTGTAACTAAATTCTGGCTCTCTGCAGAGCTGTGCACAGGCCGGCTAACACATACTAACTGCTAGCTATATACTATATACTAAGACTGTTACACCTATATCTGTGGGTGGGGAGGGCTGAGTCACAGATCCTTCCCCCCTCACCTATACCAAGGAGAGCAGACTCCCTGTCTACTATGGACAATGCACCGTCCAACATCTTCTTGGAGACACAATCAGATTATCTCCACCCATTGTCCTCACTAGTTAGAGGTATTTGCATACAATGTGCTAACACACTAGACCCGAATCAGCCAACTACACACTGATGTATATAACAGGTTAGAGAATACATTCCACATGAAATATATATTACACATTGCCTATTGCCGGACTCTAACCATCCCGTGACAATACCGCTATGTGTATATACCGCTATGTGTATGTATCGCTATGTGTATATACCGCTATGTGTATATACCGCTATGTGTATATACCGCTATGTGTATATACCGCTATGTGCATATACCGCTATGTGTATGTACCGCTATGTGTATATACCGCTATGTGTATATACCGCTATGTGTATATAATGCTATGTGTATATACCGCTATGTTTATATAATGCTATGTGTATATAATGCTATGTGTATATACCGCTATGTGTATATACCGCTATGTGTATATACCACTATGTGCATATACCGCTATGTGTATGTACCGATATGTGTATGTACCGCTATGTGTATATACCGCTATGTGCATATACCGCTATGTGTATATACTGCTATGTGTATATACCGCTATGTGTATATAATGCTATGTGTATATACCGCTATGTGTATATACCGCTATGTGTATATAATGCTATGTGTATATACTGCTATGTGTATATAATGCTATGTGTATATAATGCTATGTGTATATACCGCTATGTGTATATAATGCTATGTGTATATACTGCTATGTGTATATACCGCTATGTGTATATAATGCTATGTGTATATACTGCTATGTGTATATAATGCTATGTGTATATAATGCTATGTGTATATACCGCTATGTGTATATAATGCTATGTGTATATACTGCTATGTGTATATACCGCTATGTGTATCTACCGCTATGTGTGTATACCGCTATGTGTATATACCGCTATGTGTATATACCGCTATGTGTATATACCGCTATGTGTATATACCGCTATGTGTATATACCGCTATGTGTATCTACCGCTATGTGTATATACCACTATGTGCATATACCGCTATGTGTATGTACCGATATGTGTATGTACCGCTATGTGTATATACCGCTATGTGCATATACCGCTATGTGTATATACTGCTATGTGTATATACCGCTATGTGTATATAATGCTATGTGTATATACCGCTATGTGTATATACCGCTATGTGTATATAATGCTATGTGTATATACTGCTATGTGTATATAATGCTATGTGTATATAATGCTATGTGTATATACCGCTATGTGTATATAATGCTATGTGTATATACTGCTATGTGTATATACCGCTATGTGTATCTACCGCTATGTGTGTATACCGCTATGTGTATATACCGCTATGTGTATGTATCGCTATGTGTATATACCGCTATGTGTATATACGGCTATGTGTATATACCGCTATGTGCATATACCGCTATGTGTATGTACCGCTATGTGTATATACCGCTATGTGTATATACCGCTATGTGTATATAATGCTATGTGTATATACCGCTATGTTTATATAATGCTATGTGTATATAATGCTATGTGTATATACCGCTATGTGTATCTACCGCTATGTGTATATAATGCTATGTGTATATACCGCTATGTGTATATACTGCTATGTGTATATACCGCTATGTGTATATACCGCTATGTGCATATACCGCTATGTGTATATACCGCTATGTGTATATACCGCTATGTGTATATACCGCTATGTGTATCTACCGCTATGTGTATATACCACTATGTGTATATACCGCTATGTGCATATACCGCTATGTGTATATACCGCTATGTGTATATACTGCTATGTGTATGTATCGCTATGTGCATATACCGCTATGTGTATATACCGCTATGTGTATATAATGCTATGTGTATCTACCGCTATGTGTATATACCGCTATGTGTATATAATGCTATGTGTATCTACCGCTATGTGTATATACCGCTATGTGTATATACTGCTATGTGTATATACCGCTATGTGTATCTACCGCTATGTGTATATACCGCTATGTGTATATAATGCTATGTGTATCTACCGCTATGTGTATATACCGCTATGTGCATATACCGCTATGTGTATATACCGCTATGTGTATATACCGCTATGTGTATCTACCGTTATGTGTATATACCGCTATGTGTATATACTGCTATGTGTATATACCGCTATGTGTATGTACCGATATGTGTATGTACCGCTATGTGTATGTATCGCTATGTGTATATACTGCTATGTGTATATACCGCTATGTGTATATACTGCTATGTGTATATACCGCTATGTGTATGTATCGCTATGTGTATATACCGCTATGTGTATATACCGCTATGTGTATGTATCGCTTTGTGTATATACCGCTATGTGTATATAATGCTATGTGTATATACTGCTATGTGTATATAATGCTATGTGTATATACCGCTATGTGTATATACTGCTATGTGTATATAATGCTATGTGTATATACTGCTATGTGTATATAATGCTATGTGTATATACTGCTATGTGTACATACTGCTATGTGTATATACCGCTATGTGTATGTATCGCTTTGTGTATATACCGCTATGTGTATATACCGCTATGTGTATCTACCGCTATGTGTATATACCGCTATGTGTATATACCGCTATGTGTATCTACCGCTATGTGTATCTACCGCTATGTGTATATACCGCTATGTGTATATACCGCTATGTGCATATACCGCTATGTGCATATACCGCTATGTGTATATACCGCTATGTGCATATACCGCTATGTGTATATACCGCTATGTGTATCTACCGCTATGTGTATATACCGCTATGTGTATATACCGCTATGTGTATATACCGCTATGTGCATATACCGCTATGTGTATGTACCGATATGTGTATGTACCGCTATGTGTATATACCGCTATGTGTATATACCGCTATGTGTATATACTGCTATGTGTATATACCGCTATGTGTATGTATCGCTATGTGTATATACTGCTATGTGTATATACCGCTATGTGTATGTATCGCTATGTGTATATACCGCTATGTGTATATACTGCTATGTGTATATACCGCTATGTGTATATACTGCTATGTGTATATACTGCTATGTGCATATACCGCTATGTGTATGTATCGCTATGTGTATATACCGCTATGTGTATATACTGCTATGTGTATGTATCGCTATGTGTATATACCGCTATGTGTATATACCGCTATGTGCATATACCGCTATGTGTATATACCGCTATGTGTATGTATCGCTATGTGTATATACCGCTATGTGTATATACCGCTATGTGTATGTATCGCTATGTGTATATAATGCTATGTGTATATACCGCTATGTTTATATACCGCTATGTGTATGTATCGCTATGTGTATATACCGCTATGTGCATATACCGCTATGTGTATGTATCGCTATGTGTATCTACCGCTATGTTTATATACTGCTATGTGTATATACCGCTATGTGTATGTATCGCTATGTGTATATACCGCTATGTGTATATACTGCTATGTGTATGTATCGCTATGTGTATATACCGCTATGTGTATATACTGCTATGTGTATATACCGCTATGTGTATATACTGCTATGTGTATATACTGCTATGTGCATATACCGCTATGTGTATGTATCGCTATGTGCATATACCGCTATGTGTATATACCGCTATGTGTATGTATCGCTATGTGTATATACCGCTATGTGTATGTATCGCTATGTGTATATACCGCTATGTGCATATACCGCTATGTGTATGTATCGCTATGTGTATATACCGCTATGTGCATATACCGCTATGTGTATGTATCGCTATGTGTATCTACCGCTATGTTTATATACTGCTATGTGTATATACCGCTATGTGTATGTATCGCTATGTGTATATACTGCTATGTGCATATACCGCTATGTGTATGTATCGCTATGTATATCTACCGCTATGTGTATCTACCGCTATGTGTATATACCGCTATGTATATGTACCGTGTCATATGGCGATATAATAATGAGTGATGTCATATGCGATATAATAATGTGTGATGTCATATGGCGATATAATGTGTGATGTCATATGGCCATATAATAATGTGTGATGTCATATGGCGACATAATAATGTGTGATGTCATATGGCGATATAATGTGTGATGTCATATAGTGCTATAATAATGTGTGATGTCATATAGTGATATAATAATGAGTAATGTCATATGGCCATATAATAATGTGTGATGTCATATGGCCATATAATAATGTGTGATGTCATATGGTGATATAATAATGTGTGATGTCATATGGTGCTATAATAATGTGTGATGTCATATGGTGATATAATAATGTTTGATGTCATATGGCGATATAATAATGTGTGATGTCATATAGTGATATAATAATGTGTGATGTCATATAGTGATATAATAATGTGTGATGTCATATGGTGATATAATAATGTGTGATGTCATATGGTGATATAATAATGTGTGATGTCATATAGTGATATAATAATGTGTGATGTCATATAGCGATATAATAATGTGATGTCATATGGCGATATAATAATGTGTGATGTCATATGGCGATATAATAATGTGTGATGTCATATGGCGATATAATAATGTGTGATGTCATATGGCCATATAATAATGTGTGATGTCATATGACCATATATTAATGTGTGATGTCATATGGTGCTATAATAATGTGTGATGTCATATGGCCATATAATAATGTGTGATGCCATATGGCGATATAATAATGTGTGATGTCATATAGTTATATAATAATGTGTGATGTCATATGGCCATATAATAATGTGTGATGTCATATGGTGATATAATAATGAGTGATGTCATATAGTGATATAATAATGTGTGATGTCATATGGTGATATAATAATGTGTGATGTCATATGGTGATATAATAATGTGTGATGTCATATAGCGATATAATAATGTGTGATGTCATATGGCCATATAATAATGTGTGATGTCATATGGCCATATAATAATGTGTGATGTCATATTGCGATATAATAATGTGTGATGTCATATTGCGATATAATAATGTGTGATGTCATATGGCCATATAATAATGTGTGATGTCATATGGCGATATAATAATGTGTGATGTCATATAGTGATATAATAATGTGTGATGTCATATGGCGATATAACAATATGTGATGTTATATAGCGATATAATAATGTGTGATGTCATATGGTGATATAATAATGTTTGATGTCATATGGCGATATAATAATGTGTGATGTCATATTGCGATATAACAATATGTGATGTCATATAGTGATATAATAATGTGTGATGTCATATGGTGATATAATAATGTGTGATGTCATATAGCGATATAATAATGTGTGATGTCATATGGCCATATAATAATGTGTGATGTCATATGGCCATATAATAATGTGTGATGTCATATTGCGATATAATAATGTGTGATGTCATATGGCCATATAATAATGTGTGATGTCATATGGCGATATAATAATGTGTGATGTCATATAGTGATATAATAATGAGTGATGTCATATAGTGATATAATAATGTGTGATGTCATATTGCGATATAACAATATGTAATGTCATATAGTTATATAATAATGTGTGATGTCATATGGTGATATAATAATGTGTGATGTCATATAGTGATATAATAATGTGTGATGTCATATAGTGATATAATAATGTGTGATGTCATATAGCGATATAATAATGTGATGTCATATAGTGATATAATAATGTGTGATGTCATATAGCCATATAATAATGTGTGATGTCATATAGTGATATAATAATGTGTGATGTCATATGGCCCTATAATAATGTGTGATGTCATATTGCGATATAATAATGTGTGATGTCATATGGTGATATAATAATGTGTGATGTCATATGGCGATATAACAATATGTGATGTCATATAGCGATATAATAATGTGTGATGTCATATGGCCATATAATAATGTGTGATGTCATATTGCGATATAATAATGTGTGATGTCATATGGTGATATAATAATGTGTGTCATATAGTGATATAATAATGTGTGATGTCATATGGCCATATAATAATGTGTGATGTCATATTGCGATATAATAATGTGTGATGTCATATGGCGATATAATAATGTGTGATGTCATATTGCGATATAATAATGTGTGATGTCATATGGTGATATAATAATGTGTGATGTCATATGGCGATATAACAATATGTGATGTCATATAGCGATATAATAATGTGTGATGTCATATGGCCATATAATAATGTGTGATGTCATATTGCGATATAATAATGTGTGATGTCATATGGTGATATAATAATGTGTGTCATATAGTGATATAATAATGTGTGATGTCATATGGCCATATAATAATGTGTGATGTCATATTGCGATATAATAATGTGTGATGTCATATGGCCATATAATAATGTGTGATGTCATATGGTGATATAATAATGTGTGATGTCATATGGTGATATAATAATGTTTGATGTCATATGGCGATATAATAATGTGTGATGTCATATGGTGATATAATAATGTGTGATGTCATATGGTGATATAATAATGTTTGATGTCATATGGCGATATAATAATGTGTGATGTCATATGGTGATATAATAATGTGTGATGTCATATGGTGATATAATAATGTGTGATGTCATATGGTGATATAATAATGTGTGATGTCATATGGTGATATAATAATGTGTGATGTCATATTGCGATATAATAATGTGTGATGTCATATGGTGATATAATAATGTGTGATGTCATATGGTGATATAATAATGTTTGATGTCATATGGCGATATAATTATGTGTGATGTCATATGGCGATATAATAATGTGTGATGTCATATGGTGATATAATAATGTTTGATGTCATATGGCGATATAATAATGTGTGATGTCATATTGCGATATAATAATGTGTGATGTCATATAGTGATATAATAATGTGTGATGTCATATAGTGATATAATAATGTGTGATGTCATATAGTGATATAATAATGTGTGATGTCATATAGTGATATAATAATGTGTGATGTCATATGGTGATATAATAATGTGTGATGTCATATGGCCATATAATAATGTGATGTCATATAGCGATATAATAATGTGATGTCATATAGTGATATAATAATGTGTGATGTCATATAGTGATATAATAATGTGATGTCATATAGTGATATAATAATGCGTGATGTCATATAGCGATATAATAATGTGATGTCATATGGTGATATAATAATGTGTGATGTCATATGGTGATATAATAATGTGTGATGTCATATGGCCATATAATAATGTGTGATGTCATATAGTGATATAATAATGTGTGATGTCATATGGCCATATAATAATGTGTGATGTCATATAGTGATATAATAATGTGTGATGTCATATAGTGATATAATAATGTGTGATGTCATATAGTTATATAATAATGTGTGATGTCATATAGTGATATAATAATGTGTGATGTCATATAGCGATATAATAATGTGATGTCATATGGCGATATAATAATGTGTGATGTCATATGGTGATATAATAATGTGTGATGTCATATAGCGATATAATAATGTGATGTCATATGGCGATATAATAATGTGTGATGTCATATGGTGATATAATAATGTGTGATGTCATATGGCGATATAACAATATGTGATGTCATATGGCGATATAATAATGTGTGATGTCATATGGTGATATAATAATGTGTGATGTCATATGGTGATATAATAATGTGTGATGTCATATGGTGATATAATAATGTTTGATGTCATATGGTGATATAATAATGTGTGATGTCATATGGCGATATAACAATATGTGATGTCATATAGCGATATAATAATGTGATGTCATATAGTGATATAATAATGAGTGATGTCATATGGTGATATAATAATGTGATGTCATATGGCGATATAACAATATGTGATGTCATATACTGTTGGTATTTGATCCCCTCCCAGTTCTGCAGCTGCTCTTTGTGGTCGCTTCGGTTCTTCGTCCTTGTCCCTGGATTACATTTCTTTCGTTGGTCTCCAGATACCAAATATACCGCACTCTGATGACGCCCCAAATTCTTCATGGCTGAGATGACAGAAGACAATGCAGAATATTATTGCTGAGCCAGCGCAGATCATCGCATTAATACCCCCGCAGGACATCACACCAGACGTCTTCTACCATGGAAGGTCAGGGCGCATGGTCAGGACTGGTAATGAGGTGGTTAAATAAGCCAGAAACCAGTCAGAAGCCTGGCGCCCCCCGATACCATACAGCAGGCCACAGAGGAGTGCGGCTACAAATCAGGGCCCCTCCGCTCCTCTAGTCTGTGGCCCCCACAATTCTCTACTCAAGGATGATGCAGTAATAACCCAATACAATGTGACAGAACTCCAGCGGGGAACAAGGGGGTGATAAAAGAGCTCTGAATACAGTCTGTGATGGCTGCACTGGTGGTTACAGTCTCCGTTGGGGTCACAGCTCGGTGGTTACAGTCTCCGTTGGGGTCACAGCTCGGTGGTTACAGTCTCCATTGGGGTCACAGCTCGGTGGTTACAGTCTCTGTTGGGGTCACAGCTTGGTTACAGTCTCCGTTGGGGTCACAGCTCGGTGGTTACAGTCTCCCTTGGGGTCACAGCTCGGTGGTTACAGTCTCTGTTGGGGTCACAGCTCGGTGGTTACAGTCTCCGTTAGGGTCACAGCTCGGTGGTTACAGTCTCCGTTGGGGTCACAGCTCGGTGGTTACAGTCTCCGTTGGGGTCACAGCTTGGTTACAGTCTCCGTTGGGGTCACAGCTTGGTGGTTACAGTCTCCGTTGGGGTCACAGCTCGGTGGTTACAGTCTCCGTTGGGGTCACAGCTCAGTGGTTACAGTCTCCGTTGGGTTCACAGCTCGGTGGTTACAGTCTCCGTTGGGGTCACAGCTCGGTGGTTACAGTCTCCGTTGGGGTCACAGCTCGGTGGTTACAGTCTCCGTTGGGGTCACAGCTCGGTGGTTACAGTCTCCGTTGGGGTCACAGCTCGGTGGTTACAGTCTCCGTTGGGGTCACAGCTCGGTGGTTACAGTCTCCGTTGGGGTCACAGCTCGGTGGTTACAGTCTCCGTTGGGGTCACAGCTCGGTGGTTACAGTCTCCGTTGGGGTCACAGCTCGGTGGTTACAGTCTCCGTTGGGGTCACAGCTCGGTGGTTACAGTCTCCGTTGGGGTCACAGCTCGGTGGTTACAGTCTCCGTTGGGGTCACAGCTTGGTGGTTACAGTCTCCGTTGGGGTCACAGCTTGGTGGTTACAGTCTCCGTTGGGGTCACAGCTTGGTGGTTACAGTCTCCGTTGGGGTCACAGCTCGGTGGTTACAGTCTCCCTTGGGGTCACAGCTCGGTGGTTACAGTCTCTGTTGGGGTCACAGCTCGGTGGTTACAGTCTCCGTTGGGGTCACAGCTTGGTTACAGTCTCCGTTGGGGTCACAGCTCGGTGGTTACAGTCTCCGTTGGGGTCACAGCTCGGTGGTTACAGTCTCCGTTGGGGTCACAGCTCGGTGGTTACAGTCTCCGTTGGGGTCACAGCTCGGTGGTTACAGTCTCCGTTGGGGTCACAGCTCGGTGGTTACAGTCTCCGTTGGGGTCACAGCTCGGTGGTTACAGTCTCCGTTGGGGTCACAGCTCGGTGGTTACAGTCTCCGTTGGGGTCACAGCTCGGTGGTTACAGTCTCCGTTGGGGTCACAGCTCGGTGGTTACAGTCTCCGTTGGGGTCACAGCTCGGTGGTTACAGTCTCCGTCGGGGTCACAGCTCGGTGGTTACAGTCTCCGTCGGGGTCACAGCTCGGTGGTTACAGTCTCCGTCGGGGTCACAGCTCGGTGGTTACAGTCTCCGTCGGGGTCACAGCTCGGTGGTTACAGTCTCCGTTGGGGTCACAGCTCGGTGGTTACAGTCTCCGTTGGGGTCACAGCTCGGTGGTTACAGTCTCCGTTGGGGTCACAGCTCGGTGGTTACAGTCTCCGTTGGGGTCACAGCTCGGTGGTTACAGTCTCCGTTGGGGTCACAGCTCGGTGGTTACAGTCTCCGTTGGGGTCACAGCTCGGTGGTTACAGTCTCCGTTGGGGTCACAGCTCGGTGGTTACAGTCTCCGTTGGGTTCACAGCTCGGTGGTTACAGTCTCCGTTGGGGTCACAGCTCGGTGGTTACAGTCTCCGTTGGGGTCACAGCTCGGTGGTTACAGTCTCCGTTGGGGTCACAGCTCGGTGGTTACAGTCTCTGTTGGGGTCACAGCTCGGTGGTTACAGTCTCCGTTGGGGTCACAGCTCGGTGGTTACAGTCTCCGTTGGGGTCACAGCTCGGTGGTTACAGTCTCCGTTGGGGTCACAGCTTGGTGGTTACAGTCTCCGTTGGGGTCACAGCTCGGTGGTTACAGTCTCCGTTGGGGTCACAGCTCGGTGGTTACAGTCTCCGTTGGGGTCACAGCTCGGTGGTTACAGTCTCTGTTGGGGTCACAGCTCGGTGGTTACAGTCTCCGTTGGGGTCACAGCTCGGTGGTTACAGTCTCCGTTGGGGTCACAGCTCGGTGGTTACAGTCTCCGTTGGGGTCACAGCTCGGTGGTTACAGTCTCCGTTGGGGTCACAGCTCGGTGGTTACAGTCTCCGTTGGGGTCACAGCTCGGTGGTTACAGTCTCCGTTGGGGTCACAGCTCGGTGGTTACAGTCTCCGTTGGGGTCACAGCTCGGTGGTTACAGTCTCCGTTGGGGTCACAGCTCGGTGGTTACAGTCTCCGTTGGGGTCACAGCTCGGTGGTTACAGTCTCCGTTGGGGTCACAGCTCGGTGGTTACAGTCTCTGTTGGGGTCACAGCTCGGTGGTTACAGTCTCTGTTGGGGTCACAGCTCGGTGGTTACAGTCTCTGTTGGGGTCACAGCTCGGTGGTTACAGTCTCTGTTGGAGTCACAGCTCGGTGGTTACAGTCTCTGGTGGGCACACAGCTTAGTGGTTACAGTCTCTGTTGGGGTCACAGCTCGGTGGTTACAGTCTCTGTTGGAGTCACAGCTCGGTGGTTACAGTCTCTGTTGGGGTCACAGCTCGGTGGTTACAGTCTCTGTTGGGGTCACAGCTCGGTGGTTACAGTCTCTGTTGGGGTCACAGCTCGGTGGTTACAGTCTCTGTTGGGGTCACAGCTCGGTGGTTACAGTCTCTGTTGGGGTCACAGCTTGGTGGTTACAGTCTCTGTTGGGGTCACAGCTCGGTGGTTACAGTCTCTGTTGGGGTCACAGCTCGGTGGTTACAGTCTCTGTTGGGGTCACAGCTCGGTGGTTACAGTCTCTGTTGGGGTCACAGCTCGGTGGTTACAGTACTAATGACCACGCAGTCTCTTTTTGTCATGGTTACAGTCTCTTTTAAGCTAACACATGGTCACATTGGGCTTTTCTCCACTTGCAGGATGTCTCAGGGCTTTCTCTGACCTCTCGGAGATGTCTCCACAGCTGTCAGTACTGGAGTGACGCTCTACTCACTGCCCGAGATATCACAACATCTCATTATATCCGAGGACTGAGCGTGTTGTGTCCATCCACATGGGCAGAGACCCCCCGGCCCACCCTGGTCACCTGTGCAGAGGCCAAACATGACAAGAACCTGGACATCAACTAAGATTCTACTGAGCCCCATTGTCAGTGCTGTAGTCAGTGCTGGAGCCCCCCTTATAGTCAGTGCGTGCCGGAGCCCCCCTTATAGTCAGTGCGTGCCGGAGCCCCCCTTATAGTCAGTATGTGCCGGAGCCCCCCTTATAGTCAGTGTGTGCCGGAGCCCCCCTTATAGTCAGTGTGTGCCGGAGCCCCCCTTTATAGTCAGTGTGTGCCGGAGCCCCCCTTATAGTCAGTGTGTGCCGGAGCCCCCCTTATAGTCAGTGTGTGCCAGAGCCCCCCCCCCCCCCCCTTATAGTCAGAGTGTGCCGGAGCCCCCCTTTATAGTCAGTGTGTGCCGGAGCCCCCCCTTATAGTCAGAGTGTGCCAGAGCCCCCCTTATAAGACATCCCTGATAGAGAAAACCATAAAAACCACCAGGTAACAAAATTTTTAACAAAAGTGACAAAATCTTTATTAAAAAAGACAATACAACATATAACAAAAAACAAAAATACAAAGGAGGGGGAACTGAAATACCCAATAAATAGGAGTGAAGATAGGGACTACGGTAAGTATGCACAATATAAGACAAATATAAAAAGCATCATGATAGGCCAAAGGTAGTAGATGTATATAAAAATATAAGCAGCAGATATATCACAACCGCAGCACAGAAAGGGCAGAATATAATGCTAGAATTGCAACAGCCACATACCACAGTTGCTAGCCACCTGCCAATGTAAAAAACCTAAAGGCCCATGAGAGATGAAAAAGTGAAAAATAAAGGTGATAGCATACAGACCGTATAGGCCCTAAGGCCAGATATCCCACCCAAGTGGGATATGGAGATATGGAAGTGGAGTGGGATATCTGGCCTTAGCATTATATTCTGCCCTTTCTGTGCTGCGGTTGTGATATATCTGCTGCTTATATTTTTATATACATCTACTACCTTTGGCCTATCATGATGCTTTTTATATTTGTCTTATATTGTGCATACTTACCGTAGTCCCTATCTTCACTCCTATTTATTGGGTATTTCAGTTCCCCCTCCTTTGTATTTTTGTTTTTTGTTATATGTTGTATTGTCTTTTTTAATAAAGATTTTGTCACTTTTGTTAAAAATGTTGTTACCTGGTGGTTTTTATGGTTTTCTGTTGAATCACACCAGAGGTTATACCCCTATGTGGTATATTTTTGTACATTTATCCCTGATAGAGACTAAGCCCCATTGTCATTGCTGTAGTCAGTGCCGGAGCCCCCCCTTATAAGACCTCCCTGATAGAGACTAAGGCCACATAAGTGGGACTGTGATATAGAGGTGATTGTCCCATCTGTCCCACCAGGACACGGGCCCAGGAGCTCAGAGGCTCCAGAAGAACATAATCCTCAAGTGACTTACAAAGCGGAAAGTTCTGAGTCCAAGCCAAGAGGGAAATCTGCCAAGGAGCCTTGTGTGTGCCAGGACGGGTGACGGGACGGGGCGTGGGGGAGGAGAGACAGGCCCTATAAAAAGCTGGGAGAGGAAAAGACGCTCAGGGGTCTGCGGTACAGGGGGAGAGGAAGAGGTGCCCAAATACTGCCATACAATGCTCTAGTATAGCGTCATACAGTACAATGTAACACTGCCATAGTGTACACAGACACCATCACATACCTCCCAACCGTCCCGATTTCCGCGGGACAGTCACGATTTGGGTGACATGTCCCGCGGTCCCGGTTGGAGGGAGATATGTCCCGATTTCAACTCAGATCTCAGGTCAGCTCCTCGCTTCAGCCGCATATGTGTCAGCGAGAGAGGCGCGCAGAGAGCGGCGAGGAGGGAGGAGAAGGTAAGTTTAATGTGGAGGTAGAACGTGAATCTGGGGGCAGATGAAGGAGGGGACGGCATGACACTGGGGGCAGAGATGGAGAGGACGGCATGACACTGGGGGCAGAGATGTGGGAACATGAATCTGGGGGCAGAGATGGGGGACATGAATCTGGGGGCAGAGATGGAGGGGACATGAATCTGAGGGCAGAGATGGGGGACATGAATCTGGGGGCAGAGATGGGGGGACATGAATCTGGGGGCAGCGATGGAGGGGACATGAATCTGGGGGAAGAGATGTGAGGACATGAATCTGGGGGCAGAGATGGGGGGACATGAATCTGGGGGCAGAGATGGAGGGGACATGAATCTGGGGGCAGAGATGGAGAGGACATGAATCTGAGGGCAGAGATGGGGGACATGAATCTGGGGGCAGAGATGGGGGGACATGAATCTGGGGGCAGCGATGGAGGGGACATGAATCTGGGGGAAGAGATGTGAGGACATGAATCTGGGGGCAGAGATGGGGGGACATGAATCTGGGAGCAGAGATGTAGAGACATGAATCTGGGGGCAGAGATGGAGGGGACATGAATCTGGGGGCAGAGATGGAGGGACATGAATCTGGGGGCAGAGATGGAGGGGACATGAATCTGGGGGCAGAGATGGAGGGACATGAATCTGGCGGCAGAGATGGAGGGGGGACATGAATCTGGGGGCAGAGATGGAGGGACATGAATCTGGGGGCAGAGATGGAGGGACACGAATCTGGGGGCAGAGATGGAGGGGACATGAATCTGGGGGCAGAGATGGAGAGGACATGAATCTGGGGGCAGAGATGGAGGGGACATGAATCTGGGAGCAGAGATGGAGGGACATGAATCTGGGGGCAGAGATGGAGGGGACATGAATCTGGGAGCAGAGATGGAGAGGACATGAATCTGGGGGCAGAGATGGGGGACATGAATCTGGGGGCAGAGATGGAGGGACATGAATCTGGGAGCAGAGATGGAGGGGACATGAATCTGGGGGCAGAGATGGGGGACATGAATCTGGGGGCAGAGATGGAGGGGACATGAATCTGGGGGCAGAGATGGGGGGACATGAATCTGGGGGAAGAGATGGGGGGACATGAATCTGGGGGCAGAGATGGGAGGACATGAATCTGGGGGCAGAGATGGAGGGACATGAATCTGGGGGCAGAGATGGGGGACATGAATCTGGGGCAGAGATGGAGGGACATGAATCTGGGGGCAAACATGGAGGGGACATGAATCTGAGGGCAGAGATGGGGGGACATGAATCTGGGGGCAGAGATGTGGAGACATGAATCTGGGGGCAGAGATGGAGGGACACGAATCTGGGGGCAAACATGGAGGGACATGAATCTGGTAAGTTTAATGTGGAGGTGGAACGTGAATCTGGGGGCAGATGAAGGAGGGGAGGCATGACACTGGGGGCAGATGAAGGAGGGGACGGCATGACACTGGGGGCAGAGATGTGGGGACATGAATCTGGGGGCAGAGATCAGGAGACATGAATCTGGGGGCAGAGATGGGGGACATGAATCTGGGGGCAGAGATGGGGGACATGAATCTGGGGCAGAGATGGAGGGACATGAAACTGGGGGCAGATGAAGGGTGTATATGAAGCTGGGGGAGAGATGGAGGGGACATATAATTTACGGGTGACTGTAGGAGGATTATACTGTGTGCGAGCACATGAAAAATTAGCGAGTGGGCGGAGTCAACACAAAAGTGGGCGGGGCTAAATTTGCCACGGCACGCTACGCGCACCGCACATTTTGTCCCTCTTTCAGTTCTTCAAAAGTTGGGAGGTATGCCATCATGTAGTGCCCAAATACTGCCATACAATGCTCTAGTATAGCGTCATACAGTACAATGTAACACTGCCATAGTGTACACAGACATGGGGCTCAAATTGTGGGAAGACTGTGGAAGAATTGTCAGAGGATTATCGGAGGATTGCAAGATTAAAGTCTCTGATGGGCACACAGCTTAGTGGTTACAGTCTCTGGTGAGCACACAGCTTAGTGGTTACAGTCTCTTATGGGCACACAGCTTAGTGGTTACAGTCTCTGAGGCACACACAGCTTAGTGGTTACAGTCTCTGGTGGGCACACAGCTTAGTGGTTACAGTCTCTGAGGGGCACACAGCTTAGTGGTTACAGTCTCTGATGGGCACACAGCTTAGTGGTTACAGTCTCTGGTGGGCACACAGCTTAGTGGTTACAGTCTCTGATGGGCACACAGTTTAGTGGTTACAGTCTCTGATGGGTATACAGCTTAGTGGTTACAGTCTCTGATGGGCACACAGCTTAGTGGTTACAGTCTCTGATGGGCACACAGCTTAGTGGTTACAGTCTCTGATGGGCACACAGCTTAGTGGTTACAGTCTCTGGTGGGCACACAGCTTAGTGGTTACAGTCTCTGATGGGCACACAGCTTAGTGGTTACAGTCTCTGATGGGCACACAGCTTAGTGGTTACAGTCTCTGGTGGGCACACAGCTTAGTGGTTACAGTCTCTGATGGGCACACAGCTTAGTGGTTACAGTCTCTGATGGGCACACAGCTTAGTGGTTACAGTCTCTGGTGGGCACACAGCTTAGTGATTACAGTCTCTGGTGGGCACACAGCTTAGTGGTTACAGTCTCTGGTGGGCACACAGCTTAGTGATTACAGTCTCTGGTGGGCACACAGCTTAGTGGTTACAGTCTCTGGTGGGCACACAGCTTAGTGGTTACAGTCTCTGATGGGCACACAGCTTAGTGGTTACAGTCTCTGGTGGGCACACAGCTTAGTGGTTACAGTCTCTGATGGGCACACAGCTTAGTGGTTACAGTCTCTGGTGGGCACACAGCTTAGTGATTACAGTCTCTGGTGGGCACACAGCTTAGTGGTTACAGTCTCTGGTGGGCACACAGCTTAGTGGTTACAGTCTCTGATGGGCACACAGCTTAGTGGTTACAGTCTCTGGTGGGCACACAGCTTGGTGGTTACAGTCTCTGGTGGGCACACAGCTTAGTGGTTACAGTCTCTGATGGGCACACAGCTTAGTGGTTACAGTCTCTGGTGGGCACACAGCTTAGTGGTTACAGTCTCTGATGGGCACACAGCTTAGTGATTACAGTCTCTGATGGGCACACAGCTTAGTGGTTACAGTCTCTGGTGGGCACACAGCTTGGTGGTTACAGTCTCCATTGGGGTCACAGCTTGGTGGTTACAGTACTAATGACCACGCAGTCTCTTTTTGTCATGGTTACAGTCTCTTTTAAGCTAACACATGGTCACATTGGGCTTTTCTCCACTTGCAGGATGTCTCAGGGCTTTCTCTGACCTCTCGGAGATGTCTCCACAGCTGTCAGTACTGGAGTGACGCTCTACTCACTGCCCGAGATATATCACAGCATATGTAGGAAAGCCACTGGGGAGGAAATATAAGAAGGAAACTAGTTACGCGACCGCCGGAGAAGATTGGGAGAGGATTGTCAGATAGTTGTCAGAGAGTTGTCAGAGGATTGGGAGAGGATTGTCAGAGAGTTGTCAGAACATTGGGAGAGGATTGTCAGTGGATTGGGAGAGGATTGTCAGAGAGTTGTCAGAGGATTGTCAGAGAGTTGTCAGAGGATTGTCAGAGAGTTGTCAGAGATCTATTCTTCTCTGCTATCTCAATCTTTAGTTACAGGATAACAATGGCGGATTCTCACCGCACAATCCCATCTCCCGCGAGGATTTACCACAAATCTGCCCTAATCCGCTGGATCTCGTCAGCTGGCCGGAGCGGGCCGTCTGCTTGGATTGTTTCCCGCTGCTGCTCTCAGTATCTCCAGCTGAGCAGGAGGATGAAGGTGAAGTCCTTTGTTTCATCTCCGGTACAATATTGTCTGTTCTGGATTATATTCCAGGCCAAATAATCCCAGAGTGAATCTAAGACGTGTAATAATCCAAGAGGGAATCTAAAGTGTGTGATAATCCCAGAGTGAGTCTAAAACATGTAATAATCCCGGAGTGAATCTAAGACGTGTAATAATCCAAGAGAGAAACTAAAACGTATAATAATCCCAGAGGGAATCTAAGATGTGTAATAATCCCGGAGTGAATCTAAAATGTGTAATAATCCAAGAGAGAAACTAAGATGTATAATAATCCCAGAGGGAATCTAAGACGTGTAATAATCCAGGAGTGAATCTAAGACGTGTAATAATCCAGGAGTGAATCTAAGACGTGTAATAATCCAGGAGTGAATCTAAGACGTGTAATAATCCCAGAGGGAATCTAAGACGTGTAATAATCCAGGAGTGAGTCTAAAACATGTAATAATCCCGGAGTGAATCTAAGACGTGTAATAATCCAAGAGAGAAACTAAAACGTATAATAATCCCAGAGGGTATCTAAAATGTGTAATAATCCCGGAGTGAATCAAAGATGTGTAATAATCCAAGAGGGAAACTAAAACGTGTAATAATCCAAGAGAGAAACTAAGATGTATAATAATCCCAGAGGGCATCTAAGATGTGTAATAATCCCGGAGTGAATCTAAGACGTGTAATAATCCAAGAGGGAATCTAAAGCGTGTGATAATCCAAGAGAGAAACTAAAACGTATAATAATCCCAGAGGGAATCTAAGATGTGTAATAATCCCGGAGTGAATCGAAGATGTGTAATAATCCCGGAGTGAATCGAAGATGTGTAATAATCCAAGAGGGAAACTAAAACGTATAATAATCCCAGAGAGAATCTAAGATGTGTAATAATCCCGGAGTGAATAGAAGATGTGTAATAATCCAAGAGGGAAACTAAAACGTGTAATAATCCCGGAGTGAATCTAAGATGTGTAATAATCCCAGAGTGAATCTAAGACGTGTAATAATCCCGGAGGGAATCTAAGATGTGTAATAATCCTGGAGGGAATCTAAGACGTGTAATAATCCTGGAGTGGATCTAAGACGTGTAATAATCCTGGAGTGAATCTAAGACGTGTAAAAATCCCGGAGGGAATCTAAGACGTGTAATAATCCCGGAGGGGATCTAAAACGTGTAAAAATCCCGGAGGGAATCTAAGATGTGTAATAATCCTGGAGGGAATCTGAGACGTGTAATAATCCTGGAGGGAATCTAAAACGTGTAATAATCCAGGAGTTAATCCAAGACGTGTAATAATCCAGGAGCGAATCCAAGACGTGTAATAATCCAGGAGCGAATCCAAGACGTGTAATAATCCCGGAGTGAATCTAAGACGTGTAATAATCCAAGAGGGAATCTAAAACGTGTAATAATCCAGGAGTGGATCTAAGACATGTAATAATCCCAGAGTGAATCTAAGACGTGTAATAATCCAAGAGGGAATCTAAGACGTGTAATAATCCAGGAAGGAATCTAAAACGTGTAATAATCCTGGAGGGAATCTAAGACGTGTAATAATCCTGGAGTGAATCTAAAATGTGTAATAATCCCAGAGTGAATCTAAGACGTGTAATAATCCCGGAGGGAATCTAAAACGTGTAATAATCCCAGAGTGAATCTAAGATGTGTAATAATCCAGGAGTGAATCTAAAACGTGTCAAAATCCCGGAGGGAATCTAAGACGTGTAATAATCCCGGAGGCAATCTAAGACGTGTAATAATCCAGGAGGGAATCTAAGACGTGTAATAATCCTGGAGGGAATCTAAGACGTGTAATAATCCTGGAGTGAATCTAAAACGTGTAATAATCCCGGAGGGAATCTAAGACGTGTAATAATCCTGGAGTGAATCTAAGACGTGTAATAATCCTGGAGTGAATCTAAGACGTGTAATAATCCCAGAGTGAATCTAAGACGTGTAATAATCCTGGAGGGAATCTAAAACGTGTAATAATCCCGGAGGGAATCTAAGACGTGTAATAATCCTGGAGTGAATCTAAGACGTGTAATAATCCTGGAGTGAATCTAAGACGTGTAATAATCCTGGAGGGAATCTAAGACGTGTAATAATCCAAGAGTGAATCTAAGATGTGTAATAATCCAGGAGTGAATCTAAGACATGTAATAATCCTGGAGTGAATCTAAGACGTGTAATAATCCTGGAGTGAATCTAAGACGTGTAATAATCCTGGAGGGAATCTAAGACGTGTAAAAATCCCGGAGGGAATCTAAGACGTGTAATAATCCAGGAGTTAATCCAAGACGTGTAATAATCCAAGAAGGAATCTAAGACGTGTAATAATCCAAGAGTGAGTCTAAAATGTGTAATAATCCAGGAGTGAATCTAAAACGTGTAAAAATCCCGGAGGGAATCTAAAACGTGTAATAATCCCGGAGGGAATCTAAAACGTGTAATAATCCCTGAGGGAATCTAAAACGTGTAAAAATCCCGGAGGGAATCTAAGACGTGTAATAATCCAGGAGTTAATCCAAGACGTGTAATAATCCAAGAGGGAATCTAAGACGTGTAAAAATCCAAGAGGGAATCTAAGACGTGTAATAATCCAGGAGTGGATCTAAGACGTGTAATAATCCCGGAGTGAATCTAAGACATGTAATAATGCAGGAGGGAATCTAAGACATGTAATAATCCTGGAGTGAATCTAAAACATGTAATAATCCCAGAGTGAATCTAAGACGTGTAATAATCCTGGAGGGAATCTAAAATGTGTAATAATCCCGGAGTGAATCTAAAACGTGTCAAAATCCCGGAGGGAATCTAAAACGTGTAATAATCCCGGAGTGAGTCTAAAACGTGTAATAATCCTGGAGTGAATCTAAAACATGTAATAATCCTGGAGGGAATCTAAGACGTGTAATAATCCCAGAGTGAATCTAAGACATGTAATAATCCTGGAGGGAATCTAAAACGTGTAATAATCCCAGAGTGAATCTAAGACATGTAATAATCCCGGAGGGAATCTAAGACGTGTAATAATCCTGGAGGGAATCTAAAATGTGTAATAATCCTGGAGTGAATCTAAGACGTGTAATAATCCTGGAGGGAATCTAAGACGTGTAATAATCCCGGCGGGAATCTAAAACGTGTAAAAATCCCGGAGGGAATCTAAGACGTGTAATAATCCAGGAGTTAATCCAAGACGTGTAATAATCCAAGAGGGAATCTAAGACGTGTAATAATCCAGGAGTTAATCCAAGACATGTAATAATCCAGGAGGGAATCTAAGACGTGTAATAATCCCGGAGTGAATCTAAAACGTGTAATAATCCAAGAGGGCATCTAAAACGTGTAATAATCCAGGAGTGGATCTAAGACGTGTAATAATGCCGGAGGGAATCTAAGACGTGTAATAATCCAAGAGGGAATCTAAGACGTGTAATAATCCTGGAGGGAATCTAAAACGTGTAATAATCCTGGAGTGAATCTAAAACGTGTAATAATCCCGGAGGGAATCTAAGACGTGTAAAAATCCCGGAGGGAATTTAAGACGTGTAATAATCCCGGAGGGAATCTAAGACGTGTAATAATCTTGGAGGGAATCTAAAACGTGTAATAATCCAAGAGGGAATCTAAGACGTGTAAAAATCCTGGAGTGAATCTAAGACGTGTAATAATCCTGGAGTGAATCTAAGACGTGTAATAATCCCGGAGGGAATCTAAGACGTGTAATAATCCAAGAGGGTATCTAAAACGTGTAATAATCCCGGAGCGAATCTAAGACGTGTAATAATCCAGGAGTTAATCTAAGACGTGTAATAATCCAGGAGTTAATCCAAGACGTGTAATAATCCAAGAGGGTATCTAAAACGTGTAATAATCCAAGAGGGAATCTAAATGTGTAATAATCCAGGAGGGAATCTAAGACGTGTAATAATCCTGGAGTGAATCTAAGACGTGTAATAATCCTGGAGTGAATCTAAGACGTGTAATAATCCTGGAGGGAATCTAAGACGTGTAATAATCCTGGAGTGAATCTAAGACGTGTAATAATCCTGGAGGGAATCTAAGACGTGTAATAATCCTGGAGTGAATCTAAGACGTGTAATAATCCTGGAGTGAATCTAAGACGTGTAATAATCCTGGAGGGAATCTAAGACGTGTAATAATCCTGGAGTGAATCTAAGACGTGTAATAATCCTGGAGGGAATCTAAGACGTGTAATAATCCTGGAGTGAATCTAAGACGTGTAATAATCCTGGAGTGAATCTAAGACGTGTAATAATCCTGGAGTGAATCTAAGACGTGTAATAATCCTGGAGTGAATCTAAGACGTGTAATAATCCTGGAGTGAATCTAAGACGTGTAATAGTCCAGGAGGGAATCTAAGACGTGTAATAATCCGACAGTGAATCTGGGGTCCTGCGACTGTCACTGACAAGCGCTGCGGCAAATTTAGCTTCACCCACTTTTCTGTTGACTCCGCCCATTCTCAGTCATTTTCCATGGGCCCGCACACACTATAATCCTCCTACAGTCACCCGTACATTATATACCCCACATTATAATGTCCCCTCCAACTGCCCCACAGTATTAGGTCCCTCTCCTGGTGCCTCAGTTTAAACTGGCCGAAACTAGAGGGGACATGAAACTGGGGCAGTGGGGTAGTTGGAGGGGGCAATAAATTATTGGCATCTGAAGTGGGACATTAAACTCGGGCAGCTAGAAGCAGACAAGTCCCCCTACAGCTACTCTAGTTGTCCCCAGTGTAATGTCCCCCTTAATATGCCCCCAGTTTCATCTCCTCCCCTCCATTTCTCTCCCAGGTTCATATTCCCCCCTCCATCTGCCCCCAGTATAACATTCCCCCTCATCTCTGCCCCCAGTATAACGTTCCCCCTCCATCTGCCCCCAGTATAACATTCCCCCTCATCTCTGCCCCCAGTATAACGTTCCCCCTCATCTCTGCCCCCGGTATAACGTTCCCCCTCCATCTCTGCCCCCAGTATAACGTTCCCCCTCCATCTGCCCCCAGTATAACATTCCCCCTCATCTCTTCCCCCAGTATAACGTTCCCCCTCATCTCTGCCCCCAGTATAATGTTCCCAATCATCTCTGCCCCCAGTATAACGTTCCCCCTCCATCTCTGCCCCCAGTATAACGTTCCCCCTCCATCTCTGCCCCCAGTATAACGTTCCCCCTCCATCTCTGCCCCCAGTATAACGTTCCCCTTCCATCTCTGCCCCAGTATAACGTTCCCCCTCCATCTCTGTCCCCGGTATAACGTTCCCCCTCCATCTCTGTCCCCAGTATAACATTCCCCCTCCATCTCTGCCCCAGTATAACGTTCCCCCTCCATCTCTGCCCCCGGTATAACGTTCCCCCTCCATCTCTGCCCCCAGTATAACGTTCCCCCTCCATCTCAGCCCCCGGTATAACGTTCCCCCTCCATCTCAGCCCCCGGTATAACGTTCCCCCTCATCTCTGCCCCCAGTATAACATCCCCCCTCCATCTCTGCCCCCAGTATAACGTTCCCCTCCATCTCTGCCCCCAGTATAACGTTCCCCCTCCATCTCTGCCCCCAGTATAACGTTCCCCCTCCATCTCTGCCCCCAGTATAACGTTCCCCCTCCATCTCTGCCCCCAGTATAACGTTCCCCTTCCATCTCTGCCCCAGTATAACGTTCCCCTCCATCTCTGTCCCCGGTATAACGTTCCCCCTCCATCTCTGCCCCCCGTATAACGTTCCCCCTCCATCTCTGCCCCCAGTATAACGTTCCCCCTCCATCTCTGCCCCCGGTATAACGTTCCCCCTCCATCTCTGTCCCCGGTATAACGTTCCCCCTCCATCTCTGTCCCCAGTATAACGTTCCCCCTCCATCTCTGCCCCAGTATAACGTTCCCCCTCCATCTCTGCCCCCGGTATAACGTTCCCCCTCCATCTCTGCCCCCAGTATAACGTTCCCCCTCCATCTCAGCCCCCGGTATAACGTTCCCCCTCATCTCTGCCCCCAGCATAACGTTCCCCCTCATCTCTGCCCCCAGTATAACGTTCCCCCTCCATCTATGCCCCCAGTATAACGTTCCCCCTCCATCTCTGTCCCCGGTATAACGTTCCCCCTCCATCTATGCCCCCAGTATAACGTTCCTCCTCCATCTCTGTCCCCAGTATAACGTTCCCCTCCATCTCTGCCCCCAGTATAACGTTCCCCCTCCATCTCTGCCCCCGGTATAACGTTCCCCTCCATCTCTGCCCCCAGTATAACGTTCCCCCTCCATCTCTGTCCCCGGTATAACGTTCCCCCTCCATCTCTGTCCCCGGTATAACGTTCCCCCTCCATCTCTGCCCCCGGTATAACGTTCCCCCTCCATCTCTGTCCCCGGTATAACGTTCCCCCTCCATCTCTGTCCCCGGTATAACGTTCCTCCTCCATCTCTGTCCCCGGTATAACGTTCCCCCTCCATCTCTGTCCCCAGTATAACGTTCCCCCTCCATCTCTGTCCCCGGTATAACGTTCCCCCTCCATCTCTGTCCCCGGTATAACGTTCCCCCTCCATCTCTGCCCCCGGTATAACGTTCCCCCTCCATCTCTGTCCCGGTATAACGTTCCCCCTCCATCTCTGCCCCCGGTATAACGTTCCCCCTCCATCTCTGCCCCCAGTATAACATCCCCCCTCCATCTCTGCCCCCAGTATAACGTTCCCCCTCCATCTCTGTCCCCAGTATAACGTTCCCCCTCCATCTCTGTCCCCAGTATAACGTTCCCCCTCCATCTCTGTCCCCGGTATAACGTTCCCCCTCCATCTCTGTCCCCGGTATAACGTTCCCCCTCCATCTCTGCCCCCGGTATAACGTTCCCCCTCCATCTCTGTCCCCGGTATAACGTTCCCCCTCCATCTCTGCCCCCGGTATAACGTTCCCCTCCATCTCTGCCCCCAGTATAACATCCCCCCTCCATCTCTGCCCCCAGTATAACGTTCCCCTCCATCTCTGCCCCCAGTATAACGTTCCCCCTCCATCTCTGCCCCCAGTATAACGTTCCCCTCCATCTCTGCCCCCAGTATAACGTTCCCCCTCCATCTCTGCCCCCAGTACAATGTTCCCTTTCCATCTCTGCCCCCAGTATAACGTTCCCCCTCCATCTCAGCCCCCAGTATAACGTTCCCCCTCATCTCTGCCCCCAGCATAACGTTCCCCCTCATCTCTGCCCCCAGTATAACGTTCCCCCTCCATCTCTGTCCCCAGTATAACGTTCCCCCTCCATCTCTGTCCCCAGTATAACGTTCCCCCTCCATCTCTGCCCCCGGTATAACGTTCCCCCTCCATCTCTGCCCCAGTATAACGTTCCCCCTCCATCTCTGTCCCCAGTATAACGTTCCCCCTCCATCTCTGCCCCCGGTATAACGTTCCCCCTCCATCTCTGTCCCGGTATAACGTTCCCCCTCCATCTCTGTCCCCGGTATAACGTTCCCCCTCCTTCTCTGTCCCCGGTATAACGTTCCCCCTCCATCTCTGCCCCCGGTATAACGTTCCCCCTCCATCTCTGCCCCCGGTATAACGTTCCCCCTCCATCTCTGCCCCCAGTATAACGTTCCCCCTCATCTCTGCCCCCGGTATAACGTTCCCCCTCCATCTCTGCCCCCGGTATAACGTTCCCCCTCCATCTCTGCCCCCCGTATAACGTTCCTCCTCCATCTCTGCCCCCAGTATAACGTTCCCCCTCCATCTCTGTCCCGGTATAACGTTCCCCCTCCATCTCTGCCCCCAGTATAACATCCCCCCTCCATCTCTGCCCCCAGTATAACGTTCCCCTTCCATCTCTGCCCCCAGTATAACATCCCCCCTCCATCTCTGCCCCCAGTATAACGTTCCCCTCCATCTCTGCCCCCAGTATAACGTTCCCCTCCATCTCTGCCCCCAGTATAACGTTCCCCCTCCATCTCTGCCCCCAGTATAACGTTCCCCCTCCATCTCTGCCCCCGGTATAACGTTCCCCCTCCATCTCTGCCCCCAGTATAACGTTCCCCCTCCATCTCTGTCCCGGTATAACGTTCCCCCTCCATCTCTGCCCCCAGTATAACGTTCCCCCTCCATCTCTGCCCCCAGTATAACGTTCCCCCTCCATCTCTGCCCCCAGTATAACGTTCCCCCTCCATCTCTGTCCCGGTATAACGTTCCCCCTCCATCTCTGCCCCCAGTATAACGTTCCCCCTCCATCTCTGCCCCCAGTATAATGTTCCCTCTCCATCTCTGTCCCGGTATAATGTTCCCCCTCCATCTCTGCCCCCAGTATAACGTTCCCCCTCCATCTCTGTCCCCAGTATCACGTTCCCCCTCATCTCTGCCCCCAGTATAACGTTCCCCCTCCATCTCTGTCCCGGTATAATGTTCCCCCTCCATCTCTGCCCCCAGTATAACGTTCCCCTCCATCTCTGCCCCCAGTATAACATCCCCCCTCCATCTCTGCCCCCAGTATAACGTTCCCCTCCATCTCTGCCCCCAGTATAACATCCCCCCTCCATCTCTGCCCCCAGTATAACGTTCCCCCTCCATCTCTGCCCCCAGTATAACGTTCCCCTCCATCTCTGCACCCAGTATAACATCCCCCCTCCATCTCTGCCCCCAGTATAACGTTCCCCCTCCATCTCTGTCCCGGTATAATGTTCCCCCTCCATCTCTGCCCCCAGTATAACGTTCCCCTCCATCTCTGCCCCCAGTTTAACGTTCCCCCTCCATCTCTGCCCCCAGTATAACGTTCCCCTCCATCTCTGCCCCCAGTATAACATCCCCCCTCCATCTCTGCCCCCAGTATAACGTTCCCCCTCCATCTCTGTCCCCAGTATCACGTTCCCCCTCATCTCTGCCCCCAGTATAACGTTCCCCCTCCATCTCTGTCCCCAGTATAACGTTCCCCTCCATCTCTGCCCCCAGTATAACGTTCCCCCTCCATCTCTGTCCCGGTATAATGTTCCCCCTCCATCTCTGCCCCCAGTATAACGTTCCCCTCCATCTCTGCCCCCAGTATAACGTTCCCCTCCATCTCTGCCCCCAGTATAACATCCCCCCTCCATCTCTGCCCCCAGTATAACGTTCCCCCTCCATCTCTGCCCCCAGTATAACGTTCCCCTCCATCTCTGCCCCCAGTATAACATCCCCCCTCCATCTCTGCCCCCAGTATAACGTTCCCCCTCCATCTCTGCCCCCAGTATAACGTTCCCCTCCATCTCTGCCCCCAGTATAACGTTCCCCCTCCATCTCTGTCCCGGTATAATGTTCCCCCTCCATCTCTGCCCCCAGTATAACGTTCCCCTCCATCTCTGCCCCCAGTATAATGTTCCCCCTCCATCTCTGCCCCCAGTATAACGTTCCCCTCCATCTCTGCCCCCAGTATAATGTTCCCCCTCCATCTCTGCCCCCAGTATAACGTTCCCCCTCCATCTCTGTCCCCAGTATAACGTTCCCCCTCCATCTCTGCCCCCAGTATAACGTTCCCCCTCCATCTCTGCCCCCAGTATAACGTTCCCCCTCCATCTCTGCCCCCAGTATAACGTTCCCCTCCATCTCTGCCCCCAGTATAATGTTCCCCTTCCACATAGTACACACAGTCTCTCTCTCCATCCTGCATCTCACATCTTCCCCCCCTAAATACCTTCGGCCACACATCTCTCCATCTCTTGACTGCACGAGTCACTAGTCACATGACGTGTGATGTCACACAGGTCCTTGCACAGTAGTGAAGCTCGGCCTTGTACATGTTATAAGAGCGGTGATCGGGGAAAGATTGATAATAAGTAAATCACTTCAGGGACAGAGCGGGACATGTAGTAACTGTGCGGGACCGCGGGACTGGAGCTTAATATCGGGACTGTCCAGCTAAATGCGGGCCGGTTGGGGGCTATGCTGTCTTGTAGGCCTCACAGTCTACATTGGCCATCTTTCATCCGTTCCTTCCTCCTCTTCTGGCCCTCGTTCCGGCACTGTCCGTCTGTGATATCTCAGCCAGCTGCTGACCACTGACCCCGCACAGATCTGCTTGTGTAATGTAGTCATAGTCGGGCAGAAGATAAAGCACCAGACGCTCCTCTACACTGGTGATCACAGGGGGCAGCACAACTCAAATGTCAGCGGGAGCCCCAGAACTCCTGTCCCCCTAGGCCGGGCTCCCGAGAACACTCATGGACTCGGCCCCCAGATCCTTGAGACACAGAAGCTTCATTCTTAGACGGCAAACACTGATCCACCAGACTCCCCTGTTCTCCCACAAAGGTCACGACATAGCTACGTATGGGGCTGCAGCTTGCGAGAGGACACCCCACATACCCGGGGAACTCAACGTCGCTGCATCCAACGTTCACCCTCCATTGGTGGTGCCTGTGAAGGAAGTGCAGCAATAAGAACTGCATCACCACTGGCCATACAATGGTCACCAATGAACACGACACCCAGGGGTGCTGACCTGTCTTGGTTGGAGACTCTGTGGATGACTAAGTCACCTTCACCTCCTTATCATCCTCCACCATTCTTCATCCTTCCACTACTGCCACCAAACACAAAAATCTTCTACCAGGCTTGGTCCACCATGTGGAGCCACCAGGGTCCTCCTCCAAAGCCCCATCCTTCTTACCACCCAAGGCCACGGTCCCCCCATCTCCTCATCACTAGGCCCTGTCGGATGTGATAGTTTACAGTAGACATCACCCCCGACCTCTCCCCATTCTCTCGTCTCTCATATGATCTGAGACATATTCTCCCGTGTCTGACTTCATTCTGCGACCATCTCCGGCCTTCAGGGGTTGTCGGGGCACTTCTGTTGTAGGCCTGGTTCCTCACCAGCTGAAGTAATTTTCTGCAAGCGTCATCAGAGGTTCAGAGTTTAGAGGTCATGGAGGTCACAGTTCAGGGGTCATCTGAGGTCACAGTTTAGGGGGTGTCAGTGGTTCACAGCTCATTACCACCAGATGGTCACTTCCAGATTGACGTGTGTAATGGGAGAACTACTGTAAGTTGATCCCCAGTAAAGCGGCCCAGAGTCAGGTCTGAGTTGTGCCAGGTCCATCAGCGGCCGGACTGAGCGTTCAGTACTGACCGATGCTCGGAGATTCTTCAGATTCTTACATTTACCTTATGTTTATTACAAGGTCAGCAGGGGGTGGTAGCTACAAGTTATGGGTCCTAGATACGTCCTATATAGCAGCTTTCCTATAGCCCTCCTTACTAGACCCATATGGTGGAGGTGGAAGACCTGACTACTGCACTGGTATATGTAGCCGACATACTATGCACATGAGTATCGATGGTACCGCACTCTCAGGAACGTGGGGCTTACATGGCAGGATTCTCCAACCCAACCCATACAGTGAGGAGAACCGTAGCACAAACCCCCCAGTGTGGAGCATCTAGTGGTAGGACGTCTCCTGCGGCTCATCGTGTCGGGGCAGTGAGGACATGAGGCTAGAAGTTTGGGCAATGTGGTAGGACAAGTTCTTAGAGGGCCTGGTCACCATGTTAGGAGGCCTAGTGTGGAGCATCTAATGGTAAGACGTCTCCTGAGGCTCATCGTGTCGGGGCAGTGAGGACATGAGGCTAGAAGTTGGGGCAATGTGGTAGGACAAGTTCTTAGAAGGCCTGGGTACCATGTCAGGAGGCCCAGTGTGGAGCATCCAGTGGTAGGACGTCTCCTACGGCTCATTGTGTCGGGGCAGTGAGGACATGAGGCTAGAAGTTGGGGCAATGTGGTAGGACAAGTTCTTAGAGGGCCTGGTCACCATGTCAGGAGGCCTAGTGTGGAGCATCTAGTGGTAGGACGTCTCCTACGGCTCATTGTGTCGGGGCAGTGAGGACATGAGGCTAGAAGTTGGGGCAATGTGGTAGGACAAGTTCTTAGAGGGCCTGGTCACCATGTCAGGAGGCCTAGTGTGGAGCATCTAGTGGTAGGATGTCTCCTACGGCTCATTGTGTCAGGGCAGTGAGGACATAAGACTAGAAGTTGGGGCAATCTTGTAGCCAAGTCCAACCCAATCCATACAGTGAGGAGAACTGTAGCACAAACCCCCCAGTGTGGAGCATCTTGTGGTAGGACGTCTCTTGCAGCTCATCGTGTCGGGGCAGTGAGGACATGAGGCTAGAAATTTGGGTCATGTGGTAGGACAAGTTCTTAGAGGGCCTGGTCACCATGTTAGGAGGCCTAGTGTGGAGCATCTAGTGGTAGGATGTCTCCTGCAGCTCATCATGTCGGGGCAGTGAGGACATGAGGCTAGAAGTTGGGGCAATGTGGTAGGACAAGTTCTTAGAGGGCCTGGTCACCATGTTAGGAGGCCTAGTGTGGAGCATCGTGGTAGGACGTCTCCTGCGACTCATCGTGTCGGGGCAGTGAGGACATGAGGCTAGAAGTTGGGGCAATGTGGTAGGACAAGTTCTTAGAAGGCCTGGGCACCATGTTAGGAGGCCTAGTGTGGCGCATCCAGTGGTAGGACGTCTCCTGAGACTCATCGTGTCGGGGCAGTGAGGACATGAGGCTAGAAATTTGGGTCATGTGGTAGGACAAGTTCTTAAAGGGCCTGGTCACCATGTTAGGAGGCCTAGTGTGGAGCATCTAGTGGTAGGACGTCTCCTGCGGCTTATTGTGTCGGGGCAGTGAGGACATGAGGCTAGAAGTTGGGGCAATGTGGTAGGACAAGTTCTTAGAAGGCCTGGTCACCATGTTAGGAGGCCTAGTGTGGAGCATCCAGTGGTAGGACGTCTCCTACGGCTCATTGTGTCAGGGCAGTGAGGACATAAGGCTAGAAGTTGGGGCAATCTTGTGGACAAGTTCTTAGAGGGCCTGGTCACCATGTCAGGAGGCCTAGTGTGGAGCATCCAGTGGTAGGATGTCTCCTGCAGACTCATCGTGTCGGGGCAGTGAGGACATGAGGCTAGAAGTTGGGGCAATCTTGTGGACAAGTTCTTAGAGGGCCTGGTCACCATGTCAGGAGGCCTAGTGTGGAGCATCCAGTGGTAGGACGTTTCCTGAGACTCATCGTGTCAGGGCAGTGAGGACATGAGGCTAGAAGTTGGGGCAATGCAGTAGGCCAAGTTCTTAGAAGGCCTAACCAGATTCGGGGCAGATTGCTGTAACATTGGGTGAGATACCCCCTTGCAGGGGCAGTTTTGTCTGTTGTGGGCCAGCAGTGGGCAGGGTAGGGCTCGGGGTTATCTGGCTCCTCCGTCCTTGGAGTGGATTTTGTCGGTCAGGGGTTGTTGTAGAGACGTGAAGGCCAAGCAGCCTTAGGTGAGTGACCATTGATGGCCTTCTCCTGTGTCCCAGGCCAGGTCAGCGCCCCCTGTGTTGTGTTCTTGGCGTTACGCTCCTTGTACCAATGTTCACTTGGTCACGCCACATTTGCTGTATTAGGGGAGTTCCTCGCTCTTTTTCGGCAGTTCATCCTTCAAGGTTGTCCCCACCTGCCCGGGAGCTGCACCACTCCGGAGCCTGGGAAAGCTGAGTGGCACTGCTGGAAGAAGCTGTGCTAGTGGCCATGTTGGTCCTCACCTATACTTGGGGGGGGGGGGGAGGTCCTGGCCCGGCGGTCCCCACTTTTAGTAAAAGTGAAAGAAGTGACGAGGACTCCGGGGTGGGGGAGCGCGAGTCCTGGAGAGACGGAGCCCCCTCCCCACACAGGGCTGTGACTGATAAGGCCGGGACAGGTGCAGGGGGGGGGGGGGGGGTCTTGTCCATCTATTTCCAGCTGTGATCTCAGTGGAGGATTGCCCGGCTATCAGATCCAGGAGCCGCAGCCAAATCTCCCCATCACACCCCCGCAGCATCGACACCCAAAGCCTCGCGCCTCCTTCTGTGGCTTTAATAGGAGCGGAGCCGCACCGGGGATTAAGGAGGCTTTAATAGAACTTTACTCAAAATACTCAGCGGCCCCTCCTGCAGAGCATCGCCCCTCCCCTGGGGACAAGACAGCGGCCCCTCCTGCAGAGCATCGCCCCTCCCCTGGGGACAACACAGCAACCCCTCCTGCAGAGCATCGCCCCTCCCCTGGGGACAACACAGCGGCCCCTCCTGCAGAGCATCGCCCCTCCCTGGGGACAACACAGCGGCCCCTCCTGCAGAGCATCGCCCCTCCCCTGGGGACAAGACAGCAGCCCCTCCTGAAGAGCATCGCCCCTCCCCTGGGGACAACACAGCAGCCCCTCCTGCAGAGCATCGCTCCTCCCCTGGGGACAACACAGCAGCCCCTCCTGCAGAGCATCGCCTCCTCCCCTGGGGACAACACAGCAACCCCTCCTGCAGAGCATCGCCCCTCCCCTGGGGACAACACAGCAACCCCTCCTGCAGAGCATCGCTCCTCCCCTGGGGACAACACAGCAGCCCCTCCTGCAGAGCATCGCCCCTCCCCTGGGGACAACACAGCAACCCCTCCTGCAGAGCATCGCCCCTCCCCTGGGGACAACACAGCAGCCCCTCCTGCAGAGCATCGCCCCTCCCCTGGGGACAACACAGCAGCCCCTCCTGCAGAGCATCGCCCCTCCCCTGGGGACAAGACAGCAGCCCCTCCTGCAGAGCATCGCTCCTCCCCTGGGGACAACACAGCAGCCCCTCCTGCAGAGCATCGCCCCTCCCCTGGGGACAACACAGCAACCCCTGCTGCAGAGCATCGCTCCACCGCTGGGGACAACACAGCAACCCCTCCTGCAGAGCATCGCCCCTCCCCTGGGGACAAGACAGCAGCCCCTCCTGAAGAGCATCGCTCCACCCCTGGGGACAACACAGCAGCCCCTCCTGCAGAGCATCGCCCCTCCCCTGGGGACAACACAGCAACCCCTGCTGCAGAGCATCGCTCCACCGCTGGGGACAACACAGCAACCCCTCCTGCAGAGCATCGCCCCTCCCCTGGGGACAAGACAGCGGCCCCTCCTGCAGAGCATCGCCCCTCCCCTGGGGACAACACAGCGGCCCCTCCTGCAGAGCATCGCCCCTCCCCTGGGGACAACACAGCGGCCCCTCCTGCAGAGCATCGCTCCTCCCCTGGGGACAACACAGCGGCCCCTCCTGCAGAGTATCGCCCCTCCCCTGGGGACAACACAGCGGCCCCTCCTGCAGAGCATCGCTCCTCCCCTGGGGACAACACAGCAGCCCCTCCTGCAGAGCATCGCCCCTCCCCTGGGGACAACACAGCAACCCCTGCTGCAGAGCATCGCTCCACCGCTGGGGACAACACAGCAACCCCTCCTGCAGAGCATCGCCCCTCCCCTGGGGACAAGACAGCGGCCCCTCCTGCAGAGCATCGCCCCTCCCCTGGGGACAACACAGCGGCCCCTCCTGCAGAGCATCGCCCCTCCCCTGGGGACAACACAGCGGCCCCTCCTGCAGAGCATCGCCCTTCCCCTGGGGACAACACAGCAGCCCCTCCTGCAGAGCATCGCCCCTCCCCTGGGGACAAGACAGCGGCCCCTACTGCAGAGCATCGCCCCTCCCCTGGGGACAAGACAGCGGCCCCTCCTGCAGAGCATCGCCCCTCCCCTGGGGACAACACAGCAACCCCTGCTGCAGAGCATCGCTCCACCGCTGGGGACAACACAGCGGCCCCTCCTGCAGAGCATCGCCCCTCCCCTGGGGACAACACAGCGGCCCCTCCTGCAGAGCATCACCCCCTCCCCTGGGGACAACACAGCGGCCCCTCCTGCAGAGCATCGCCCCTCCCTGGGGACAACACAGCGGCCCCTCCTGCAGAGCATCGCCCCTCCCCTGGGGACAACACAGCAACCCCTGCTGCAGAGCATCACCCCCTCCCCTGGGGACAACACAGCGGCCCCTCCTGCAGAGCATCGCCTCCTCCCCTGGGGACAACACAGCAACCCCTGCTGCAGAGCATCACCCCCTCCCCTGGGGACAACACAGCGGCCCCTCCTGCAGAGCATCGCCTCCTCCCCTGGGGACAACACAGCAACCCCTGCTGCAGAGCATCACCCCCTCCCCTGGGGACAACACAGCGGCCCCTCCTGCAGAGCATCACCCCTCCCCTGGGGACAACACAGCAGCCCCTCCTGCAGAGCATCACCCCTCCCCTGGGGACAACACAGCAGCCCCTCCTGCAGAACATCGCCCCCTCCCCCCCCTGGGGACAACACAGCAGCCCCTCCTGCAGAGCATCCCTCCTGTGTGTGAATCTACTTGTGTGTGACCCATCCTGTGTGTGATCTGTCCTCTGTGTGTGATCTGTCCTGTGTGCGATCTGTCCTGTGTGTGATCTGTCCTGTGTGTGATCTGTCCTGTGTGCGATCCGTCCTGTGTGCGATCCGTCCTGTGTGTGATCCGTCCTGTGTGTGATCTGTCCTGTGTGTGATCCGTCCTGCGTGTGATCCGTCCTGTGTGCGATCCGTCCTGTGTGTGATCCGTCCTGTGTGTGATCCGTCCTGTGTGTGATCTGTCCTGTGTGTGATCCGTCCTGCGTGTGATCCGTCCTGCGTGTGATCCGTCCTGTGTGCGATCTGTCCTGTGTGCGATCTGTCCTGTGTGTGATCCGTCCTGTGTGCGATCTGTCCTGTGTGTGTGATCCCTCCTCTGTGTGATCCGTCCTGCGTGTGATCCGTCCTGCGTGTGATCCGTCCTGTGTGTGATCCGTCCTGTGTGCGATCCGTCCTGTGTGTGTGATCTGTCCTGTGTGCGATCTGTCCTGTGTGTGTGATCCCTCCTCTGTGTGATCCGTCCTGCGTGTGATCCGTCCTGCGTGTGATCCGTCCTGCGTGTGATCCGTCCTGCGTGTGATCCGTCCTGCGTGTGATCCGTCCTGCGTGTGATCCGTCCTGCGTGTGATCCGTCCTGTGTGTGATCCGTCCTGTGTGTGATCCGTCCTGTGTGCGATCTGTCCTGTGTGTGTGATCCCTCCTCTGTGTGATCCGTCCTGCGTGTGATCCGTCCTGCGTGTGATCCGTCCTGCGTGTGATCCGTCCTGTGTGTGATCCGTCCTGCGTGTGATCCGTCCTGCGTGTGATCCGTCCTGCGTGTGATCCCTCCTCTGTGTGATCCGTCCTGCGTGTGATCCGTCCTGCGTGTGATCCGTCCTGTGTGTGATCCGTCCTGTGTGTGATCCGTCCTGTGTGTGATCTGTCCTGTGTGCGATCTGTCCTGTGTGTGTGATCCCTCCTCTGTGTGATCCGTCCTGCGTGTGATCCGTCCTGCGTGTGATCCGTCCTGCGTGTGATCCGTCCTGTGTGTGATCCGTCCTGCGTGTGATCCGTCCTGCGTGTGATCCGTCCTGCGTGTGATCCGTCCTGCGTGTGATCCGTCCTGCGTGTGATCCGTCCTGTGTGTGATCTGTCCTGTGTGTGTGATCCGTCCTGTGTGCGATCCGTCCTGCGTGTGATCCGTCCTGTGTGTGATCCGTCCTGCGTGTGATCCGTCCTGCGTGTGATCCGTCCTGCGTGTGATCCGTCCTGTGTGTGATCCGTCCTGTGTGTGATCCGTCCTGTGTGCGATCCGTCCTGTGTGTGCGATCTGTCCTGTGTGCGATCTGTCCTGTGTGTGCGATCTGTCCTGTGTGTGCGATCTGTCCTGTGTGTGCGATCTGTCCTGTGTGCGATCTGTCCTGTGTGTGTGATCCGTCCTGCGTGTGATCCGTCCTGTGTGTGATCCTGATCCGTCCTGCCTGTGATCTGTCCTGTGTGTGATCCATCCTGCGTGTGATCCGTCCTGCGTGTACCTTCCGTCACGAGTGTGATCACTACAGATTTGTGCTGGCGGATCCTCTCGTACGCCTGTATTTGATTATATCAGTCGTGTGTGAACATACGCGAATGGCCAGTCAATGATTCCGGGTCCTACTGGAAGAAGAAATGATAGATTGGAGTGTGGACATGACGTGTGAGGTTGTAGCCTCAGGATCCTGGATCTACCCAGGGCCAGCTTCACATTATCCACCCAACAGGTCACAGTGCTGGCCATTCTAAGGTTTATGGGGGAGAGCGCCCCCTGTGGCTGATTGGTGCTGGACACCCTTGGGGTCCCAGCTGTCATGGCTGAGCCTGCAGGAGATTAGGCTGGTCATGTGTGTTCTGCCTATGTCAGCGAGCTGCCGAGCAGGCCATGGCTAATCCCTGTGTCTGGATGGACATTCCTGTCAGTGCTGAGCAGGAGATGTGTCAGGAGAAGGATTAGGATCTATGACGACCCCCCTCATCCTCCCCAAACTTCTGGCAATGAATATCTGACACAGACAAAGCAGCAGCGACTTACAAGGCCTTATGGAAGTCAAATATTTATATTCAGCAGTCGGGACATCTGAGCTCAGCACTGGGGGGAGGAGGAGGAGGACAAGGGAATTCCTCAGAAGGAGGATCATAGGCCCAGGAGACAACGTCCAATATACCGGGCAAGAGGAGACGTCCAACACACCGGGCAAGAGGAGACGTCCAACACATCGGGCAAGAGGAGACGTCCAATATATCGGGCAAGAGGAGACGTCCAACACATCGGGCAAGAGGAGACGTCCAATATATCGGGCAAGAGGAGACGTCCAACACATCGGGCAAGAGGAGACGTCCAATATACCGGGCAAGAGGAGACGTCCAATATACCGGGCAAGAGGAGACGTCCAATATACCGGGCAAGAGGAGACGTCCAACACATCGGGCAAGAGGAGACGTCCAATATACCGGGCAAGAGGAGACGTCCAATATACCGGGCAAGAGGACAACTGTGAGGGAATGTACAATATAACTGGGCAAGAGGACAACTGTGAGGAGACGTCCAATATATCGGGCAAGAGGAGACGTCCAACACATCAGGCAAGAGGAGACGTCCAATATACCGGGCAAGAGGAGACGTCCAACACATCGGGCAAGAGGAGACGTCCAATATACCGGGCAAGAGGACAACTGTGAGGAGACGTCCAATATACCGGGCAAGAGGAGACGTCCAACACATCGGGCAAGAGGAGACGTCCAATATACCGGGCAAGAGGACAACTGTGAGGAGATGTACAATATACCGGGCAAGAGGAGACGTCCAACACATCGGGCAAGAGGAGACGTCCAATATACCGGGCAAGAGGACAACTGTGAGGAGATGTACAATATACCGGGCAAGAGGAGACGTCCAACACATCAGGCAAGAGGAGACGTCCAATATACCGGGCAAGAGGAGACGTCCAACACATCGGGCAAGAGGAGACGTCCAATATACCGGGCAAGAGGACAACTGTGAGGAGATGTACAATATAACTGGGCAAGAGGACAACTGTGAGGAGACGTCCAATATATCGGGCAAGAGGACAACTGTGAGGAGACGTCCAATATACCGGGCAAGAGGACAACTGTGAGGAGATGTACAATATAACTGGGCAAGAGGACAACTGTGAGGAGACGTCCAATATATCGGGCAAGAGGACAACTGTGAGGAGACGTCCAATATATCGGGCAAGAGGAGACGTCCAATATACCGGGCAAGAGGAGACGTCCAACACATCGGGCAAGAGGAGACGTCCAATATACCGGGCAAGAGGAGACGTCCAACACATCGGGCAAGAGGAGACGTCCAATATACCGGGCAAGAGGACAACTGTGAGGAGACGTCCAATATACCGGGCAAGAGGACAACTGTGAGGAGACGTCCAATATATCGGGCAAGAGGACAACTGTGAGGAGATGTACAATATAACCGGGAAAGAGGACAACTGTGAGGAGATGCACAATATATTGGGCAAGAGGACAACTGTGAGATGTATAATATAACCGGGCAAGAGGACAACTGTGAGGAGACGTCCAATATATCGGGCAAGAGGACAACTGTGAGGAGATATCCAATATATCGGGCAAGAGGACAACTGTGAGGAGATGTACAATATACCGGGCAAGAGGAGACGTCCAATATACCGGGCAAGAGGAGACGTCCAACACATCGGGCAAGAGGAGACGTCCAATATATCGGGCAAGAGGACAACTGTGAGGAGACGTCCAATATACCGGGCAAGAGGAGACGTCCAACACATCAGGCAAGAGGAGACGTCCAATATACCGGGCAAGAGGACAACTGTGAGGAGACGTCCAATATATCGGGCAAGAGGACAACTGTGAGGAGACGTCCAATATACCGGGCAAGAGGAGACGTCCAACACATCGGGCAAGAGGAGACGTCCAATATATCGGGCAAGAGGACAACTGTGAGGAGACGTCCAATATACCGGGCAAGAGGAGACGTCCAACACATCAGGCAAGAGGAGACGTCCAATATACCGGGCAAGAGGACAACTGTGAGGAGACGTCCAATATATCGGGCAAGAGGACAACTGTGAGGAGACGTCCAATATACCGGGCAAGAGGAGACGTCCAACACACCGGGCAAGAGGAGACAACGTCCAATATACCGGGCAAGAGGAGACGTCCAATATACCGGGCAAGAGGAGACGTCCAACACACCGGGCAAGAGGAGACGTCCAATATACCGGGCAAGAGGAGACGTCCAATATACCGGGCAAGAGGACAACTGTGAGGAGACGTCCAATATACCGGGCAAGAGGAGACGTCCAACACATCGGGCAAGAGGAGACGTCCAATATACCGGGCAAGAGGAGACGTCCAACACACCGGGCAAGAGGAGACGTCCAATATACCGGGCAAGAGGAGACGTCCAATATACCGGGCAAGAGGAGACGTCCAACACACCGGGCAAGAGGAGACGTCCAACACATCGGGCAAGAGGAGACGTCCAATATACCGGGCAAGAGGACAACTGTGAGGAGACGTCCAATATACCGGGCAAGAGGAGACGTCCAACACATCGGGCAAGAGGAGACGTCCAATATACCGGGCAAGAGGACAACTGTGAGGAGACGTCCAATATACCGGGCAAGAGGAGACGTCCAACACATCGGGCAAGAGGAGACGTCCAATATACCGGGCAAGAGGACAACTGTGAGGAGACGTCCAATATAACTGGGCAAGAGGACAACTGTGAGGAGACGTCCAATATATCGGGCAAGAGGACAACTGTGAGGAGATGTATAATATAACCGGGCAAGAGGACAACTGTTAGGAGATGTATAATATAACCGGGCAAGAGGACAACTGTGAGGAGACGTCCAATATATCGAGCAAGAGGACAACTGTGAGGAGACGTCCAATATATCAGGCAAGAGGACAACTGTGAGGAGACGTCCAATATATCGGGCAAGAGGACAACTGTGAGGAGATATCCAATATATCGGGCAAGAGGAGACGTCCAATATACCGGGCAAGAGGAGACGTCCAACACATCGGGCAAGAGGAGACGTCCAATATACCGGGCAAGAGGAGACGTCCAACACATCGGGCAAGAGGAGACGTCCAATATACCGGGCAAGAGGACAACTGTGAGGAGACGTCCAATATATCGGGCAAGAGGACAACTGTGAGGAGATATCCAATATATCGGGCAAGAGGACAACTGTGAGGAGATGTACAATATAACCGGGAAAGAGGACAACTGTGAGGAGATGTACAATATAACCGGGAAAGAGGACAACTGTGAGGAGATGCACAATATATTGGGCAAGAGGACAACTGTGAGATGTATAATATAACCGGGCAAAAGGACAACTGTGAAGAGATGTATAATATAACCGGGCAAGAGGACAACTGTGAGGAGACGTCCAATATATCGGGCAAGAGGACAACTGTGAGGAGATGTACAATATATCGGGCAAGAGGACAACTGTGAGGAGATGTACAATATAAGTGGGCAAGAGGACAACTGTGAGGAGACGTCCAATATATCGGGCAAGAGGAGACGTCCAACACATCGGGCAAGAGGAGACGTCCAATATATCGGGCAAGAGGACAACTGTGAGGAGACGTCCAATATACCAGGCAAGAGGACAACTGTGAGGAGATGTACAATATAACTGGGCAAGAGGACAACTGTGAGGAGACGTCCAATATATCGGGCAAGAGGACAACTGTGAGGAGACGTCCAATATATCGGGCAAGAGGACAACTGTGAGGAGACGTCCAATATATCGGGCAAGAGGACAACTGTGAGGAGACGTCCAATATATCGGGCAAGAGGAGACGTCCAATATATCGGGCAAGAGGAGACGTCCAATATATCGGGCAAGAGGACAACTGTGAGGAGACGTCCAATATATCGGGCAAGAGGACAACTGTGAGGAGATGTACAATATAACTGGGCAAGAGGACAACTGTGAGGAGACGTCCAATATACCCGGGCAAGAGGACAACTGTGAGGAGATGTACAATATAACTGGGCAAGAGGACAACTGTGAGGAGACGTCCAATATATCGGGCAAGAGGACAACTGTGAGGAGACGTCCAATATATCGGGCAAGAGGACAACTGTGAGGAGACGTCCAATATATCGGGCAAGAGGACAACTGTGAGGAGACGTCCAATATATCGGGCAAGAGGAGACGTCCAATATACCGGGCAAGAGGAGACGTCCAACACATCGGGCAAGAGGAGACGTCCAATATACCGGGCAAGAGGAGACGTCCAACACATTGGGCAAGAGGAGACGTCCAATATACCGGGCAAGAGGACAACTGTGAGGAGACGTCCAATATATCGGGCAAGAGGACAACTGTGAGGAGATATCCAATATATCGGGCAAGAGGACAACTGTGAGGAGACATCCAATATATCGGGCAAGAGGACAACTGTGAGGAGACGCACAATATAACCGGACAAGAGGACAACTGTGAGGAGATGCACAATATAACCGGGCAAGAGGACAACTGTGAGGAGATGCACAATATAACCGGGCAAGAGGACAACTGTGAGGAGATGTACAATATAACTGGGCAAGAGGACAACTGTGAGGAGATGCACAATATCACTGTTGTCCCCTTGCCTGGTGATATTGTGCTTCTCCTATATAACATAATGGAGAGGAGGGAACCATAAGGAGACACACAGTATAATCGGGCTGGAGCAGATCGTGTGGATACATATATTATAACCATTCTACAGTCTAGAGGAGAACCGTGTGAAGAAGTCTATTATAGGAGGACGAGGGGAGAACCATAGGGAGCAGCACATTATAACCAGGCTAGGGGAGAACCGTGTGAAGAAGTCTATTATAGGAGGACGAGGGGAGAACCATAAGGAGCAGCACATTATAACCTGGCTAGGGGAGAACCGTGTGAAGAAGTCTATTATAGGAGGACGAGGGGAGAACCATAAGCAGCAGCACATTATAACCAGGCTAGGGGAGAACCGTGTGAAGAAGTCTATTATAGGAGGACGAGGGGAGAACCATAAGGAGCAGCACATTATAACCTGGCTAGGGGAGAACCGTGTGAAGAAGTCTATTATAGGAGGACGAGGGGAGAACCATAAGGGGCAGCACATTATAGCCAGGCTAGGGGAGAACCGTGTGAAGAAGTCTATTATAGGAGGACGAGGGGAGAACCATAAGGAGCAGCACATTATAACCAGGCTAGGGGAGAACCGTGTGAAGAAGTCTATTATAGGAGGACGAGGGGAGAACCATAAGCAGCAGCACATTATAACCTGGCTAGGGGAGAACCATGTGAAGAAGTCTATTATAGGAGGACGAGGGGAGAACCATAAGGAGCAGCACATTATAGCCAGGCTAGGGGAGAACCGTGTGAAGAAGTCTATTATAGGAGGACGAGGAGAGAACCATAAGGAGTAGCACATTATAGCCAGGCTAGGGGAGAACACTGTGAAGAAGTCTATTATAGGAGGACGAGGGGAGAACCATAAGGAGCAGCACATTATAACCTGGCTAGGGGAGAAGCGTGTGAAGAAGTCTATTATAGGAGGACGAGGGGAGAACCATAAGGAGCAGCACATTATAACCAGGCTAGGGGAGAACCGTGTGAAGAAGTCTATTATAGGAGGACGAGGGGAGAACCATAAGGAGCAGCACATTATAACCAGGCTAGGGGAGAACCGTGTGAAGAAGTCTATTATAGGAGGACGAGGGGAGAACCATAAGGAGCAGCACATTATAACCAGGCTAGGGGAGAACCGTGTGAAGAAGTCTATTATAGGAGGACGAGGGGAGAACCATAAGGAGCAGCACATTATAACCAGGCTAGGGGAGAACCGTGTGAAGAAGTCTATTATAGGAGGACGAGGGGAGAACCATAAGCAGCAGCACATTATAACCTGGCTAGGGGAGAACCATGTGAAGAAGTCTATTATAGGAGGACGAGGGGAGAACCATAAGGAGCAGCACATTATAGCCAGGCTAGGGGAGAACCGTGTGAAGAAGTCTATTATAGGAGGACGAGGAGAGAACCATAAGGAGTAGCACATTATAGCCAGGCTAGGGGAGAACACTGTGAAGAAGTCTATTATAGGAGGACGAGGGGAGAACCATAAGGAGCAGCACATTATAACCTGGCTAGGGGAGAAGCGTGTGAAGAAGTCTATTATAGGAGGACGAGGGGAGAACCATAAGGAGCAGCACATTATAACCTGGCTAGGGGAGAAGCGTGTGAAGAAGTCTATTATAGGAGGACGAGGGGAGAACCATAAGGAGCAGCACATTATAACCAGGCTAGGGGAGAACCGTGTGAAGAAGTCTATTATAGGAGGACGAGGGGAGAACCATAAGGAGCAGCACATTATAACCAGGCTAGGGGAGAACCGTGTGAAGAAGTCTATTATAGGAGGACGAGGGGAGAACCATAAGGAGCAGCACATTATAACCTGGCTAGGGGAGAACCATGTGAAGAAGTCTATTATAGGAGGACGAGGGGAGAACCATAAGGAGCAGCACATTATAGCCAGGCTAGGGGAGAACCGTGTGAAGAAGTCTATTATAGGAGGACGAGGGGAGAACCATAAGGAGCAGCACATTATAACCAGGCTAGGGGAGAACCGTGTGAAGAAGTCTATTATAGGAGGACGAGGGGAGAACCATAAGGAGTAGCACATTATAGCCAGGCTAGGGGAGAACACTGTGAAGAAGTCTATTATAGGAGGACGAGGGGAGAACCATAAGGAGCAGCACATTATAACCAGGCTAGGGGAGAACCGTGTGAAGAAGTCTATTATAGGAGGACGAGGGGAGAACCATAAGCAGCAGCACATTATAACCTGGCTAGGGGAGAACCATGTGAAGAAGTCTATTATAGGAGGACGAGGGGAGAACCATAAGGAGCAGCACATTATAGCCAGGCTAGGGGAGAACCGTGTGAAGAAGTCTATTATAGGAGGACGAGGAGAGAACCATAAGGAGTAGCACATTATAGCCAGGCTAGGGGAGAACACTGTGAAGAAGTCTATTATAGGAGGACGAGGGGAGAACCATAAGGAGCAGCACATTATAACCTGGCTAGGGGAGAAGCGTGTGAAGAAGTCTATTATAGGAGGACGAGGGGAGAACCATAAGGAGCAGCACATTATAACCTGGCTAGGGGAGAAGCGTGTGAAGAAGTCTATTATAGGAGGACGAGGGGAGAACCATAAGGAGCAGCACATTATAACCAGGCTAGGGGAGAACCGTGTGAAGAAGTCTATTATAGGAGGACGAGGGGAGAACCATAAGGAGCAGCACATTATAACCAGGCTAGGGGAGAACCGTGTGAAGAAGTCTATTATAGGAGGACGAGGGGAGAACCATAAGGAGCAGCACATTATAACCTGGCTAGGGGAGAACCATGTGAAGAAGTCTATTATAGGAGGACGAGGGGAGAACCATAAGGAGCAGCACATTATAGCCAGGCTAGGGGAGAACCGTGTGAAGAAGTCTATTATAGGAGGACGAGGGGAGAACCATAAGGAGCAGCACATTATAACCAGGCTAGGGGAGAACCGTGTGAAGAAGTCTATTATAGGAGGACGAGGGGAGAACCATAAGGAGCAGCACATTATAACCTGGCTAGGGGAGAACCATGTGAAGAAGTCTATTATAGGAGGACGAGGGGAGAACCATAAGGAGCAGCACATTATAACCAGGCTAGGGGAGAAGCGTGTGAAGAAGTCTATTATAGGAGGACGAGGGGAGAACCATAAGGAGCAGCACATTATAGCCAGGCTAGGGGAGAACCGTGTGAAGAAGTCTATTATAGGAGGACGAGGGGAGAACCATAAGGAGCAGCACATTATAACCAGGCTAGGGGAGAACCGTGTGAAGAAGTCTATTATAGGAGGACGAGGGGAGAACCATAAGGAGCAGCACATTATAACCTGGCTAGGGGAGAAGCGTGTGAAGAAGTCTATTATAGGAGGATGAGGTGAGAACCATAAGGAGCAGCACATTATAACCAGGCTAGGGGAGAACCGTGTGAAGAAGTCTATTATAGGAGGACGAGGGGAGAAACATAAGGAGCAGCACATTATAACCTGGCTAGGGGAGAACCGTGTGAAGAAGTCTATTATAGGAGGACGAGGGGAGAACCATAAGGAGCAGCACATTATAACCAGGCTAGGGGAGAAGCGTGTGAAGAAGTCTATTATGGAAGGACAAGGGGAGAACCATAAGGAGCAGCACATTATAACCAGGCTAGAGGAGAACCATGTGAAGAAGTCTTTTATAGGAGGACGAGGGGAGAACCATGAGGAGCAGCACATTATAACCAGGCTAGGGGAAAACCGCAATGAACCACAGATTATAACCAGGCTTGGTGACAGGCAGGTGCAGCTACTTTTATGTCTGATATACTATATATGCTATACTATATACAACACTGATAGGACACAGTAGATGTGACATGAGAGATCATTGAGGACCGTAGGGGTACATCACAGACCACTGATAGGACCCAGGAGAGATGACATCACAGACCACTGATAGGACCCAGGAGAGATGACATCACAGACCAATAGGACCCAGGAGAGATGACATCACAGACCAATAGGACCCAGGAGAGATGACATCACAGAACACTGATAGGACCCAGGAGAGATGACATCACAGACCAATAGGACCCAGGAGAGATGACATCAAAGACCACTGATAGGACCCTGGAGAGGTGACATCACAGACCACTGATAGGACCCAGGAGAGGTGACATCACAGACCACTGATAGGACCGTAAGGGTACATCACAGACCACTGATAGGACCCAGGAGAGGTGACATCAAAGACCACTGATAGGACCCTGGAGAGGTGACATCACAGACCACTGATAGGACCCAGGAGAGGTGACATCACAGACCACCAATAGGACCGTAGGGGTACATCACAGACCACTGATAGGACCCAGGAGAGGTGACATCACAGACCACTGATAGGACCCAGGAAAGGTGACATCACACGACACTGATAGGACCCAGGAGAGGTGACATCACAGACCACTGATAGGACCGTAAGGGTACATCACAGACCACTGATAGGACCCAGGAGAGGTGACATCACAGACCACTGATAGGACCCAGGAAAGGTGACATCACACAACACTGATAGGACCCAGGAGAGGTGACATCACAGACCACTGATAGGACCCAGGAGAGGTGACAGCAGAGACCACCAATAGGACCGTAGGGGTACATCACAGACCACTGATAGGACCCAGGAGAGGTGACATCACAGACCACTGATAGGACCCAGGAGAGGTGACATCACAGACCACTGATAGGACCCTGGAGAGGTGACATCACAGACCACTGATAGGACCCAGGAGAGATGACATCACAGACCACTGATAGGACCCTGGAGAGGTGACATCACAGACCACTGATAGGACCCAGGAAAGGTGACATCACACAACACTGATAAGACCCAGGAGAGGTGACAGCAGAGACCACCAATAGGACCGTAGGGGTACATCACAGACCACTGATAGGACCCTGGAGAGGTGACATCACAGACCACTGATAGGACCCAGGAGAGGTGACATCACAGACCACTGATAGGACCCTGGAGAGGTGACATCACAGACCACTGATAGGACCCAGGAGAGGTGACATCACAGACCACTGATAGGACCCAGGAAAGGTGACATCACACAACACTGATAGGACCCAGGAGAGGTGACATCACAGACCACTGATAGGACCCAGGAGAGGTGACATCACAGACCACTGATAGGACCCTGGAGAGGTGACATCACAGACCACTGATAGGACCCAGGAAAGGTGACATCACACAACACTGATAAGACCCAGGAGAGGTGACAGCAGAGACCACCAATAGGACCGTAGGGGTACATCACAGACCACTGATAGGACCCTGGAGAGGTGACATCACAGACCACTGATAGGACCCAGGAGAGGTGACATCACAGACCACTGATAGGACCCTGGAGAGGTGACATCACAGACCACTGATAGGACCCAGGAGAGGTGACATCACAGACCACTGATAGGACCCAGGAAAGGTGACATCACACAACACTGATAGGACCCAGGAGAGGTGACATCACAGACCACTGATAGGACCCTGGAGAGGTGACATCACAGACCACTGATAGGACCCAGGAGAGGTGACATCACAGACCACTGATAGGACCAAGGAAAGGTGACATCACACAACACTGATAGGACCCAGGAGAGGTGACATCACAGACCACTGATAGGACCCAGGAGAGATGACATCACAGACCACTGATAGGACTCAGGAGAGGTGACACCACAGACCAATGATAGAACCCAGGAGAGGTGACATCACAGACCACTGATACGACCCAGAAGAGATGACAGCAGAGACCACCGATAGGACCTTAGGGGTTACATCATAGAACACTGATAGGACCCAGCAGAGATGACATCACAGAACCCTGATGGGATCCAGGAGAGGTGACATCACAGACCATTGATAGGACCCAGAAGAGGTGACGTCAGCGATCAATGATAGGATCCAGGAGAGATGGCAGCATAGACCACCGATAGGACCTTAGGGGTGACATCACAAAGCACTTCTCTGGTTCTGTATGGCAGGTTACAAATAGTAGTTGATGATATCACTGACCCGATAGATCCTGTGTAAATTGTGAGCTGACTACTGGATGTGTGACTGTGTGGATTGTGGCGCCACCTTATGCCCAAGTTTGGGTGGTACGGGGGGGGGGAATTACAGCACAAGAAGCAGGAAGCGGCGCCCCCTCCCTCTCCCCTCTCCCTCCCTCTTCCCTCCTTCTCCTCTTCTCTCCCCTCCTGCTCCCCCCTCCCTCTCCCCCCTCCCTCTCCCCTCTCCCTCCCTCTCCCCTCTCCCTCCCTCCTTCTCCTCTTCTCTCCCCTCCTGCTCCCCCCTCCCTCTCCCCAATCCTTCTCCTCTCCCCCTCCCTCTCCTCTTTACATTCTTGGATCCTCAGTTATTTTCCAACAGGAATGTCATCAACCAAAATTCCAGAAGAAGAAACACAACTTTATATGGAAGAGAAGATTCCTGGGAAGTAATGAAGGGGGTGACGTAACTGTGCCCTGAGCCCCCCCTCACAATCCTCCAACAACCCCCAACCAAATGTAGAAGAGATGGAAGAAGTCCGTAAATTTAACTCCTTGTACTGAGGATGAAGCTCTAGTCACAGCCAAATCTGACAACTCTGCTGACTACTGCCACATGATGATGTCAGACCCACCCATAATGCACTACAGCCTCCAGAAGTACCATCCGTCAGTAAATCCCCAGACCTCGGGACAGTAGTCAGAAACCCCATCCGTCAGTAAATCCCTGGACCTCGGGATAGTAGTCAGAAACCCCATCCGTTAGTAAGTCCCCAGACCTTGGGATAGTAGTCAGAAACCCCATCCGTCAGTAAATCCCTGGACCTCGGGATAGTAGTCAGAAACCCCATCCGTCAGTAAATCCCTGGACCTCGGGACAGTAGTCAGAAACTGCATCCGTCAGTAAATCCCTGGACCTCGGGATAGTAGTCAGAAACCCCATCCGTCAGTAAATCCCTGGACCTCAGGATAGTAGTCAGAAACTGCATCCGTCAGTAAATACCTGGACCTCGGGATAGTAGTCAGAAACCCCATCCGTCAGTAAATCCCTGGACCTCAGGATAGTAGTCAGAAACCGCATCCGTCAGTAAATACCTGGACCTCGGGATAGTAGTCAGAAACCCCATCCGTCAGTAAATCCCTGGACCTCAGGATAGTAGTCAGAAACCGCATCCGTCAGTAAATACCTGGACCTCGGGATAGTAGTCAGAAACCCCATCCGTCAGTAAATCCCCAGACCTTGGGATAGTAGTCAGAAACCCCATCCGTCAGTAAATCCCCGGACCTCGGGATAGTAGTCAGAAACCCCATCCGTTAGTAAATCCCTGGACCTCAGGATAGTAGTCAGAAACCCCATCCGTCAGTAAATACCTGGACCTCGGGATAGTAGTCAGAAACTGCATCCGTCAGTAAATACCTGGACCTCGGGATAGTAGTCAGAAACCCCATCCGTTAGTAAATCCCTGGACCTCAGGATAGTAGTCAGAAACCGCATCCATCAGTAAATACCTGGACCTCGGGATAGTAGTCAGAAACCGCATCCGTCAGTAAATCCCTGGACCTCAGGATAGTAGTCAGAGACACCATCCGTCAGTAAATCCCCAGATCTCGGGATAGTAGTCAGAAACCCCATCCGTCAGTAAATACCTGGACCTCAGGATAGTAGTCAGAGACACCATCCGTCAGTAAGTCCCCAGACCTCGGGATAGTAGTCAGAGACACCATCCGTCAGTAAATACCTGGACCTCGGGATAGTAGTCAGAAACCCCATCCGTTAGTAAATCCCTGGACCTCAGGATAGTAGTCAGAGACACCATCCGTCAGTAAATACCTGGACCTCGGGATAGTAGTGAGAGACACCATCCGTCAGTAAATCCATGGACCTCAGGATAGAAGTCAGAAACTCCATCCGTCAGTAAATCCCTGGACCTCGGGATAGTAGTCAGAGACACTATCTGTCAGTAAATCCCTGGACCTCGGGATAGTAGTCAGAGACACCATCCGTCAGTAAATCCCTGGACCTCGGGATAGCAGTCAGAAACCCCATCCGTCAGTAAATACCTGGACCTCGGGATAGTAGTCAGAAACCCCATCCGTCAGTAAATCCCTGGACCTCAGGATAGTAGTCAGAAACCGCATCCGTCAGTAAATACCTGGACCTCGGGATAGTAGTCAGAAACCCCATCCGTCAGTAAATCCCTGGACCTCAGGATAGTAGTCAGAAACCGCATCCGTCAGTAAATACCTGGACCTCGGGATAGTAGTCAGAAACCCCATCCGTCAGTAAATCCCCAGACCTTGGGATAGTAGTCAGAAACCCCATCCGTCAGTAAATCCCCGGACCTCGGGATAGTAGTCAGAAACCCCATCCGTTAGTAAATCCCTGGACCTCAGGATAGTAGTCAGAAACCCCATCCGTCAGTAAATACCTGGACCTCGGGATAGTAGTCAGAAACTGCATCCGTCAGTAAATACCTGGACCTCGGGATAGTAGTCAGAAACCCCATCCGTTAGTAAATCCCTGGACCTCAGGATAGTAGTCAGAAACCGCATCCGTCAGTAAATCCCTGGACCTCAGGATAGTAGTCAGAAACCGCATCCATCAGTAAATACCTGGACCTCGGGATAGTAGTCAGAAACCGCATCCGTCAGTAAATCCCTGGACCTCAGGATAGTAGTCAGAGACACCATCCGTCAGTAAATCCCCAGATCTCGGGATAGTAGTCAGAAACCCCATCCGTCAGTAAATACCTGGACCTCAGGATAGTAGTCAGAGACACCATCCGTCAGTAAGTCCCCAGACCTCGGGATAGTAGTCAGAGACACCATCCGTCAGTAAATACCTGGACCTCGGGATAGTAGTCAGAAACCCCATCCGTTAGTAAATCCCTGGACCTCAGGATAGTAGTCAGAGACACCATCCGTCAGTAAATACCTGGACCTCGGGATAGTAGTGAGAGACACCATCCGTCAGTAAATCCATGGACCTCAGGATAGAAGTCAGAAACTCCATCCGTCAGTAAATCCCTGGACCTCGGGATAGTAGTCAGAGACACTATCTGTCAGTAAATCCCTGGACCTCGGGATAGTAGTCAGAGACACCATCCGTCAGTAAATCCCTGGACCTCGGGATAGCAGTCAGAAACCCCATCCGTCAGTAAATACCTGGACCTCGGGATAGTAGTCAGAAACCCCATCCGTCAGTAAGTCCCCAGACCTCGGGATAGTAGTCAGAGACACCATCCGTCAGTAAATCCCTGGACCTCAGGATAGTAGTCAGAAACCCCATCCGTCAGTAAATCCATGGACCTCGGGATAGTAGTCAGAAACCCCATCCGTCAGTAAATACCTGGACCTCGGGATAGTAGTCAGAGACACCATCCGTCAGTAAATCCATGGACCTCGGGATAGTAGTCAGAGACACCATCCGTCAGTAAGTCCCCAGACCTCGGGATAGTAGTCAGAAACTGCATCCGTCAGTAAATCCCTGGACCTCAGGATAGTAGTCAGAAACTCCATCCGTCAGTAAATCCATGGACCTCAGGATAGTAGTCAGAAACCGCATCCGTCAGTAAATACCCGGACCTCGGGATAGTAGTCAGATACACCATCCGTCAGTAAATACCTGGACCTCAGGATAGTAGTCAGAGACACCATCCGTCAGTAAATCCCCGGACCTCGGGATAGTAGTCAGATACACCATCCGTCAGTAAATCCCTGGACCTCAGGATAGTAGTCAGAAACCCCATCCGTCAGTAAATCCCAGGACCTCGGGATAGTAGTCAGAAACTCCATCCGTCAGTAAATCCATGGACCTCAGGATAGTAGTCAGAAACCCCATCCGTCAGTAAATCCCTGGACCTCGGGATAGCAGTCAGAAACCCCATCCGTCAGTAAATACCTGGACCTCGGGATAGTAGTCAGAAACCCCATCCGTCAGTAAGTCCCCAGACCTCAGGATAGTAGTTAGAGACACCATCCGTCAGTAAATCCCCAGACCTTGGGATAGTAGTCAGAAACTCCATCCGTCAGTAAATCCCTGGACCTCGGGATAGTAGTCAGAAACCCCATCCGTCAGTAAATCCCCGGACCTCGGGATAGTAGTCAGAAACCCCATCCGTCAGTAAATACCTGGACCTCGGGATAGTAGTCAGAAACCCCATCCGTCAGTGTAACGGGATGGTTAGAGTCTATACTATAGGCAATGTGTAATATATATTTCATGTGGAATGTATTCTCTAACCTGTTGTAAACATCAGTGTGTAGTTGGCTGATTCGGGTCTAGTGTGTTAGCACATTGTATGCAAATACCTCTAACTAGTGAGGACCAGTGAGGACAATGGGTGGAGATAATCTGATCAGTGTCTCCAAGAAGATGTTGGATGGTGCATTGTCCATAGTAGACAGGGAGTCTGCTCTCCTTGGTATAGGTGAGGGGGGAAGGATCTGTGACTCAGCCCTCCCCACCCACAGATAGAGGAAGTAACAGTCTTAGTATATAGTATATAGCTAGCAGTTAGTATGTGTTAGCCGGCCTGTGCACAGCTCTGCAGAGAGCCAGGATTTAGTTACAGGACCAAGGAACCAAAGCTATCATTGGATTGTGACTTCTGTGGACTTATTGTTATTACGGTTGATGTGACCGCCGCCGGCTACTAACTTTGTGGATTACAATAAATTGCTGTTGTCTCCCGACCTCTTGCGTCCGTGTTGATTCAAAAGACCATCCGGAGGAAGACGTATACCTTTGCTCCGTGACAACTGGTTGGCAGCGGTGGGATCAACAGCGGACAGCGAGATGGACTACAGCAGCCCAGCGATTAATGGAGCCACAACCTCAGAATACAGGAACTGGACTATGGCAAGTCTACAAGTAAGGGCCCGGGAACTAAACCTGAGTTACCAGGGAAGAACGAAAGATCAACTGATCGAGGCACTGGAGGAGATGACCCTGCAAAGCAACTGTAATGTCCCGGTACTGCTAGTCCAATTCCCTCTAATGCAGACCGAGATAGCATGGACATTTTCATATAAGGTAAATATTTTCCTCCCCCTTCATTCCTTCTATATATTTCTATTCTTCCAGAGCCAGCACACAGGGGGTCTATTAATGCGCCATCTTGTGGATGTTTTTGTGAACTGCACCTGCCTATACTTTGCCATTGTAATTTGAGTTGTAACTGTAAAGGGAGTGTCCATTATGATTAGCTGACCTCCAGGACCAATGAGGCTCCCTTGACTGGCCTGGAGGGAGAGTTGAGTGACGACCCTCTCTAGAGGGGGTTGGGGACGTTTTTGGCTGATGTCTTTTGTGTGGGGCTACAAGTGTAGACACAGCTGTGAGACAGAGCACATGGAGCATGGATAATGGCTTCCGACTTATCAGGGTGCACCAAGCAGAGATGTCTTCTTCCCTATCTTCAAGGCCCTTCTCAGAGAGCGTTTTCCTCTGAAGCTCTAATCTTACAAGTGCTGAAGTTGATGGACCTGGTTATCCATACATCTGGGACCCCCCACGTATATCTCTATCCAAGTAAGTCTTTGGGACAAATCTATATTTAAAGAAGCCCATAGCTAGTCTGGCAGAAATTGAGAATCTCCCGCTGCTAAGAAAAATTGTATTTGTTCTTCTACATACGTGTACCCAGTTTGTTGAGGACTAACCCCCTGGATACAGGCCATCTTTACAAGTATATACAAGTTAACTGCCAAGCAACCACTATCCAAAGCATTCCGCCCCATCCTCTGCTAATTGGACACTACCTGCAAAGATCGCTGTATTGTATGTGAAGAAGTCCTCCATATGTACATGTGTATTACTTTGTCCTGCTAGTAAAAAGAAAAGCAACGATTACCCCCGAAGCCTGGTTGTCTGTTGTCATTGTCAGATATCACGCAGGGGAGGGTAGTCGGGGACATCAAAAAGGGAAATTTTGTGCACATTCGGGACCCAGGGACTCCCTGCAAGCCGGCCACATCTGATATATTACCGTGATACCAGCCCTGGCCCTCCTGAGTGTTGCAAACCCCTTTTTGTGGCGTCACGAACAGGATTGTGCCTCTGTGCCTGCCTAAAGACTGTATGTTGCTTCTGGAGAACTACTGCTCCAAGACTAACCGATACTCTCTACAAAGTGGGGGTGAAAGCATTCTGCCTCTGTGCCTGCCTAAAGACTGTGTTGTTGTATGCCATGCTGTGTGACTGCATATTCCACCATTTTGGATTGACTAGCTTCTTGAGCAATTCAGCAGGAGTAAACTCCCCCCACCAAACTTCCCCCAGGTGCCAAAACTGGGTGTCGCCATCTCTATCCAACACTGAATCCAAATCCATCCCAGCTGTAACAAGACTCCAACTTCCCTGCCCCCAATTCTTTTTGCAAAGACTCCTTATCTCTTCAAGGATCAAAGTGATCATCCTGCCTGCAGCTCCTGCTCATCACTTCTGCCAGAACCTCCACTGCCATTGTCTGCTGTTACCTGCCATTCCTGGGATACAGATAAGTGCATTTTATAAAGTGACTTTGTATTTGCTGAGATTTGCATTTCATAAAAGAGACAGAAGCCTTATTATTTTACTTAAAGAGACAGTATCCTAATTTTTGCAAAAATGTCTACATCGCCTCGAGATGCCCTGTCTGGCGCAGATAACACTACAACCTCATCCTCCAGTTCTCCTGCACCTCAGGAGACAGCTACCATCTCTGCTTCAACTCCTGTTATAGCGACAGGCTTGCCTTTCTTTATAGGACCCTCCAGTCTTCCAAGTTACAGAGGGGATCCTCATACCCTTGCTCAGTTTCAGGAAAAGATATTGCGTACTCTTGAACTTGTATCACTTTCTCCCAAGCAACAGGTACAGCTTCTCTTAGGACAACTTGAAGGTCCAGCTGCTGAGGAAGTTCGTTCCTGGCCACCGACAGAAAAGACCACCGTTGACCAGGTCCTCACGCGTCTGAGAAAAGAATTCGAAGTCCAATCACCAACTGAGGTTCGTCTTAAATTCTATGACAGACGTCAGAGACCAGGTGAGACCCTCAGAGACTATGCACTTGCCCTCCAGTCAGCATATAGGGCTCTGCGCCAAGTTGACAACATTGATCCTACTGCTGCAGAAAGCATTATTACAGACAGGTTCATAGAAGGTGTGGACTCACGACTAATACAGAGTCAACTCCGCATGCTATCAGCCCAAAATCCAGACATGTCTTTTCTAGATTTTAAGACTTTGGCCCTACGAATAGTGGGAACTGATTCACCTTGTGCTAATTATTACTCTGCCACATATTCCCCAGACCTGGCTGGTGGAATCTCCGCTGCATCTCCATTACCTCCTATTGTGCCCATGCAGGCCACTCAGGCTGTACAGGCTCCTACTCCTGCCACTATGCCCTCTACCACCGATGTTCTTGCTCAGGTAGTGGAATCTCTTTGCCAAGCCCTAAAGGAATTAAAAGGCCAGTCTGCATCATGTGAGCCCTCTTTATCTAGAACATTGCCTGCAGAGCCTCACTCTAGCCGCCCAAGTCCTGATAGGCTTCCTCCTGACCGGTCTTCACCACGTGAACGTCCTTATTGTACTTACTGTGAGCGTGTTGGGCATTACAAATACCAGTGCTTTAAGTTAAACGGGACACCACCGAGGCCAAGGGCCGCCCCTCGGGAGGTGAATCCAAAGGCCCAGGGGGACAATCGCCATGGACATCCAGATTCGTCTCCAAGTGCCCGTACATAACTATTTGGATTGAGGGTGTACCATTAGAAGCTTTAGTGGACACTGGGTCACAAGTAACAACTATTGGGCAACAAGCCTTTGAGAAATATTGGGACTCTGACATACTAAATTCTGTGGGCAAAGCGAAGTTACGTTTGATTGCAAGTAATGGTCAGCCTATATCCCAACTAGGTTACTGGGAACCTACCATTCGTATTGGTGATCGTGAATTACCACGACAAGGTGTAATTGTTACAGAGTCTCAGGGAATGGCTACACCAGTGGTATTAGGCATGAATGTTATGCGTCATGTATTCACTGAATTGCTAGATGCTTTGCATGCTTCTCTCCCTACTGCTACTCTTTCTTACAGGCAAGCTGTACAACGTACCATCAAAGTGCTCTGTGCCCAGCAGAAGTTTGCTAACCGTAATGGTGAAATCTGTCGTGTCCGTATCCAGGATGCCAGACCCGTCACTCTGACTCCTAACAGTGAGACTCTCATCTGGTGCCGAGTCCGTCCAGGCATTAACAACGAAGATTACGAAGCTCTTCTTGATCCTATTCAGATTGAAGGACAGCCGCTGGTGAAAGCCGCCAGAAGCATCGTCACCGTCTCCAACGGTAAAGTACCAGTACGGCTAGTCAACCTAAGTGATGCACCTATTGAATTGCACAAGTTTAAGTCAGTTGCTCAACTGTATCAGCTCAATTCAGAAGACATCCTAGATGATGAAGCACTTGCTTATCAAAAGTCAATTCATGTCCCTGCCGGAGGTACTCACAAACCTACTACCTTCTGGTGGAATGAACTCAACATTGGGGATGCGAATACCCCTAGGGAACACATCAATGGTGTCATCAAAGTTGCGAAACGGCACAGCCAAGCTTTCAGCAAGCATCCACTTGATTTTGGGAAAACCTCTTTGATCCAGCATAAAATCAACACAGGTGATCATCCTCCTTTCAAGGAAAGATACCGTCCAATCCCTCCTGCTAACTACCAGCAAGTAAAGAAGCTGATAAAGGAGATGAAAGACACCAAAGTCATCCAAGAAAGTCAAAGTCCTTGGGCAGCACCTATCGTTTTGGTAAGAAAGAAGGATGGTAACATCAGATTCTGTGTTGACTACAGAAGACTGAACGACATCACACATAAAGATGCCTATCCTCTTCCACGGATTGAAGAATCCCTCACTGCTCTTGGTTCAGCTGCATACTTCTCAACTCTCGACCTAACCAGTGGCTACTGGCAGGTCCCCATGGCTCCTGAGGATAGAGAAAAGACAGCTTTTACCACCCCGATGGGACTTTATGAGTTTAATAGCATGCCTTTTGGGTTGTGCAATGCCCCAGCAACATTCCAGCGACTCATGGAGAGATGTCTTGGCCACCTCAACTTCCAGAGTGTTTTGCTGTATCTCGATGATGTTGTTGTGTATTCTCGCACTTATGAAGACCATCTGAACAACCTAGCAGAAGTGTTCCAGGTTCTTATTGAACACGGCCTGAAGATAAAACCTTCAAAATGCCACCTGCTAAAACCAAAGGTCAATTACTTAGGTCATGTAGTCAGTGCTGAAGGTATCCAGCCTGATCCTGACAAGATCTCTGCTGTCAAAGACTGGGAAACTCCAAAGACAGTAAAGGAAGTCAGAAGTTTTCTAGGATTCGCGGGCTACTACCGCCGCTTTATACCTCACTTTGCACAGGTAGCGGAACCACTGACAGAATTGCTACGTGGTTGTCCTAAAGAAAACTCAAACAGAAGACTCCTAATTGATTGGTCTGAAAGACAAGAAACTGCATTCCAGACTTTGAAAGCCTTATTGACTTCTCCTCCAATTCTGGCTTATCCTGACTACAGCCATCCTTTCCGTCTCTATACAGATGCCAGCTATCAAGGCCTAGGAGCTGTACTGTCACAAGTCCAGGACAACAAAGAGAGAGTCATCGCTTATGCCAGCCGAAGCTTGAGAGGTGCTGAGAAGAACGATCACAATTACAGTTCGTTCAAGTTAGAGCTGCTTGGTGTTGTGTGGGCCGTCACAGAGAAATTCAAAGACTACCTTGCGGCTACACCATTTACCGTTTACACAGACAACAATCCTCTAGCTCACCTAAACACAGCACGGCTAGGTGCTCTCGAACAGAGATGGGCTTCCAGATTGGCGAACTATTGTTTCGACCTCAAATACCGCAGTGGTAAGACCAACGTAAACGCTGATGCTTTATCCCGTTTGCCTATAGGAGAAGAACCTCCTGAAGAAGACATGTGGGAAGATGTTGAGATGCCTCCCTTCTATCAGAAGTTTGCTACGCAGAACGTCATTGCTGCTACACAGCCTGAAGAAGGTCCTCAAGAGAAATCTGACCCACTTCAAGAACTATCTAGATGGCAAACCCTCCAGAAAGAATCTCGTGTCATAGGTGAAATCTATGATTACCTAATCACTGGAAGAATACCTGTCAGACTCAGAAGACGGTATACGGATACTGAGCTCAAACGCCTATGGAGGCAGCGCAAAAGACTTTTCATCCAGAAAGGCTTGATTCTGCGCAACACCTTAGATCCTGTTTCCGGTGAGAGGTTGCACCAAATTCTCATTCCTAGGCGGGATGCCAAGATCATTCTTGATGCCTACCACGATCAATCTGGACACTTTGGAGTGCAGAAAACTGAAGCCATCATACGCCAACGCTTCTATTGGATTGGAATGCGTGCTGACATTGAGAGTTGGTGTAGTGAATGTCCAGCCTGCAACCTTACAAAGACTGGTAAGAAGGATGCTAGAGCACCACTACATCCCATCCATACTCAGAGACCAAACGAACTAGTTGCTCTTGACCATGTGAAGTTAGCCCCGACTCGTTCAGGCTACTCATATGCCCTTACCATGGTGGACCACTACTCCAAGTGGGTTGTCGTTGTGCCAGTTAAAGACCTCACCGCACGTACCACAGCCATCACATTCTACCGCGAATATGTGAGACACTACGGGTGTCCTGAAGCAGTCCTAACTGACAGAGGACCTGCATTCGAGTCACAGCTTTTCCAAGAACTATGCCAGTTCCATGAATGCAAAAAGCTGAGAACAACTGCCTACCATCCCCAAGGGAATGGACTTTGTGAGAAGGTTAACCAGATCTTCATCAACATGCTGAGAACAGCATCTTTCACCAAACAAGCAGAATGGCCTCAACTACTTGATGAATTAGTGGAGATCTACAATAACACTACCCACTGTTCTACAGGCTATTCACCATACTTCTTAATGTTTGGAAGACAAGGTCAACTTCCAAAAGACCGTGCTTTAGGAATTCAGATACCAGATGTGATCAACCCTCTGCCAAAGACTGATTGGGTTCTAGAACATCAGCGCCGAATGCAAGAAGCGCAAGAGATAGTCGACTGTCGCATGAAGGAAGCTCACAGACGACAAGAAGAGAACTACAACCAAAGAGCTAATGCTACACCTTTACACATTGGTGACAAAGTATGGTTAAAGAAGTACCACAGAACTGGAAAACTTGATTCTCTTTGGGAAGCGGAGCCCTACACCATTACAGCCATTCCCTATCCAGAGTCCGATGTTTATGAAGTAAAGAAACCAGGCATGGCTCCACAAACAGTGCATCGGAACCGCATCAAATTGTGCACCAGAGAGGACTCACTGAGGATGTCAGCACCACCACAAGCTACAACTGTCTACCAACCAGTTCCTGTGATGGCAACTCCTCCAAGACTGCCTTCTGTAGATGAATCGATCTTTAGATCTCAATTTCTTATCCCCAGCTGTTACCAGTTTGTTCCTGTTCCAGTTCCTATCCCGACTCATGTTCCGGTTCCAATTGTTGCCCCGGAACCAACACAAGATGAAATTCCGGACTCCAGTGTTGCTGCTCCTGAATCAACACAAGATGAAATTCCGGACTCCAGTGTTGCTGCTCCAATTGCTGCTCCTGAACCAGCACAAGATGGAGTTCCAGTTTCCAGTGTTCCTACGCAAGTAGAAGACCAAGTGCTGAGGCGATCAGAGCGAAGTACCAAGGGAACTCCCCCAGCTCGCTATAGAGACTGAGCAACCATATCCTTTCATATATATATATATATATATACTTTGCCTCTTTCATATACCTATGTTCTTATTAATTAGTTAGTTAGCAACCGTTTAAGCCTCCATACCTGGGTAATCCCAAGCATTTTGTTATGTTCTTGTTTTGCATTACATATTTCTCTACAGCCTATGGACTACTGAGGACTGTATTTGTGCCACATAGTGCCTACCCTGAGCCTTTCCATGGACAATGCCCTATTGCTGAAAGAGACTCTACCCACCTATTGGCATTATGTTTCTACTGTTTATTATGTTTTGGTTTTGCATATAATCACGGAGTATCGTTCTTGTACATAAGTCATGTCACATTGTTGTTTGCCATTATTCTGTTTATTGTTTCTCAGGTATCCAGCCCTACTACCTGTGCGCATCCCATCTCTCTAGGTTCCTCCGCGCTAGTTAGTCGCCGAGGACGGCTCTTTTCTTAGTGGGGGTGTATGTAATGTCCCGGTACTGCTAGTCCAATTCCCTCTAATGCAGACCGAGATAGCATGGACATTTTCATATAAGGTAAATATTTTCCTCCCCCTTCATTCCTTCTATATATTTCTATTCTTCCAGAGCCAGCACACAGGGGGTCTATTAATGCGCCATCTTGTGGATGTTTTTGTGAACTGCACCTGCCTATACTTTGCCATTGTAATTTGAGTTGTAACTGTAAAGGGAGTGTCCATTATGATTAGCTGACCTCCAGGACCAATGAGGCTCCCTTGACTGGCCTGGAGGGAGAGTTGAGTGACGACCCTCTCTAGAGGGGGTTGGGGACGTTTTTGGCTGATGTCTTTTGTGTGGGGCTACAAGTGTAGACACAGCTGTGAGACAGAGCACATGGAGCATGGATAATGGCTTCCGACTTATCAGGGTGCACCAAGCAGAGATGTCTTCTTCCCTATCTTCAAGGCCCTTCTCAGAGAGCGTTTTCCTCTGAAGCTCTAATCTTACAAGTGCTGAAGTTGATGGACCTGGTTATCCATACATCTGGGACCCCCCACGTATATCTCTATCCAAGTAAGTCTTTGGGACAAATCTATATTTAAAGAAGCCCATAGCTAGTCTGGCAGAAATTGAGAATCTCCCGCTGCTAAGAAAAATTGTATTTGTTCTTCTACATACGTGTACCCAGTTTGTTGAGGACTAACCCCCTGGATACAGGCCATCTTTACAAGTATATACAAGTTAACTGCCAAGCAACCACTATCCAAAGCATTCTGCCCCATCCTCTGCTAATTGGACACTACCTGCAAAGATCGCTGTATTGTATGTGAAGAAGTCCTCCATATGTACATGTGTATTACTTTGTCCTGCTAGTAAAAAGAAAAGCAACGATTACCCCCGAAGCCTGGTTGTCTGTTGTCATTGTCAGATATCACGCAGGGGAGGGTAGTCGGGGACATCAAAAAGGGAAATTTTGTGCACATTCGGGACCCAGGGACTCCCTGCAAGCCGGCCACATCTGATATATTACCGTGATACCAGCCCTGGCCCTCCTGAGTGTTGCACAACCATGAGGAGGGCTGCCCCCAGGAGACAGTAGAGATACGGGAGTGGCAGGTACAGACCCAAAAGAGCAGATGGGTTGTTTTGTATGAGGAGGAATTGGCAGTGCTGGGGCTAGAAGCAACTGCAGAGCAAAGGAGTAGAGCATTACAGAGGGCTCAGGAAACGGAGAAGGAGGAACAGAGAATGGCGTATGAAAAGGAAAGAATGGCGCATGAAATGCGAATGGCTGAGATAACTACGAGGAATTATAATCAAACGTCGACCCCCAGCCCAACAGTGAGAGAACCACCATATGTCTCCCATAAACACTTCAAGACCTTTGATGAAGCGGCTGGGGATGTTGATGGATATTTTCAGGACTTCGAACACCAGTGCCGCCTGATGGAAGTCCCAGAGAAGGATTGGGTCCGGTATCTGGTGGGGCACCTACGAGATGGGGCTGCGGAAGCTCTCAGAGCCATGGACCCTAGTGATCAGCGGGACTATGAGGCCATTAAAAGAGCGGTGCAGAAGTATTATGCAGTCACTCCAGAGTCCTACCGAGTTCAGTTCCGCTCTTTGTCTTACAATGGGGGAAGCTCCTTCCACATGTTCGCCCACAAGTTGAAGCAAGCATGCAAGCGCTGGCTAGAAGGAGAGGAGGCTGTCACAGTCGATAAGATCCTCCAAGTCATACTTAAGGAACAGTTCTTTTCCCAGTGCCCCGCTGAGATCCGTGAGTGGGTGCTGGAACGGAACCCAGCCACAGTTGAGCAAGCTGCTTCTCTTGCAGATGAGGGCCTGACCATCAAGCCGCAGTGGAAGAGGTTGTTTGCAGAGGAGCGGAAAACTACCACAGTCCGCCAGACACCCTTCAGCCAGCCACCCACCTTTCGTGCCCGGCCTCAGGATTACAATTTCCCCTCTACCCTTGCCCCAGCCCATCGGCCTCCAGCTATGAACAACCCTGTCCCTAGACAACGACCTACTGGAAGAATGCTAGAGCGCAGATGTTTTGGTTGCGGGCGGCCTGGACATTTGCAAGCTAGTTGCCCTGTTAACATGGGGGCACGGGCCACCGTGGCATCTCGGCCTATTCACTACCTGGGAACCACCCCTAGGACAGAAAGTTTGGCCCCATGTCCAGAGGACTCCATGAATGACCCATCTGTTCCACCTCCAGGGGTCTATGGGATTCAGCCTTCTGCCACACATCCCGCAAACCTTCAGCGGAAGCACTTGCAGGAGGTCCTCCTGGATGGCCGAACAGTTGTTGGATTCCGGGACTCGGGAGCTTTCCTAACGGTAGCGGACCCCCGAGTTGTGCGACCCGAGGCCCTAGAGGAGGGCCCTGGCATTTCTATCGAGTTGGCTGAGGGTACTCGGAGACGTATTCCTAAAGCTACCGTGGAACTTGACTATGGTTATGGACCAAAACGATGCACAATTGGTGTGATGAGCGGGCTGCCGGCCGATGTTCTGTTAGGCAACGATGTTGGAAATCTACAGTGCCACTTTGTGGGAGCAGTGACCCGAAGCCAAGCTCAGAGAGAAGCCAACATGGATCGACCGGATTTGCTGCCAGATTCCAGCCCAGCGGCCCCAACTTCCCAACTGGTGAGTGACTCTTTCCTCGGGGCTAATAATCCTGCAATTTGGGACAAGGCACAGTTTAGGAGGGAGGTAGAGACGGACCCTACATTGGATAGTTTCCGAGCACGGGCTGAGATTGGACAGATAGGAGAAAGTGGTGAGAAGATTATTAAGGAAGATGGACTCCTCTACCGGGTTACAGAGGCTTGCTCTCCAGATAAACCCTGGACTTATTGTAGACAGCTTGTTGTGCCCCAGCGATACCGGGCCTCCCTACTGCACCTTGCCCATGACATTCCCATGGCTGGCCATCAAGGGAAAACTCGCACAGAACGGAGGCTTACTCACTTGTTTTATTGGCCTGGGATCTCTCAGGCTGTTGCGCAGTTCTGTCGGACTTGTGATCTATGTCAGCGTAGAGGCCGACCAGGGGACCACCCAAGAGCCCCCTTACAGCCTTTGCCCGTCATCGATGAACCCTTCCAACGAGTGGCTGTTGATATCATCGGGCCTTTGGCTAGACCTAGTAAATCTGGGAAACAATATATATTGACAGTAGTCGACTATGCCACCCGATACCCGGAAGCTGTGGCACTATCCTGTATCTCTGCCACCAAAGTAGCCGAGGCCCTTGTGACTGTCTTCACCAGAGTTGGATTCCCAAGTGAGATCTTGTCAGACCAGGGTACCCAATTTATGTCCGAACTGGTACAGTGTCTATGGCGTACCTGCGGGGTGCGGGCGATCCGGACCACCCCATACCACCCCCAGACCAATGGACTATGTGAGCGTTTTAATGGTACTCTAAAGAACATGTTAAAAGCCTTTACTGAGACTGATCCAGACTGGGAAAGGTACCTACCACATCTCCTGTTTGCATATCGGGAAGTGCCCCAGGAATCTACTGGATTTTCCCCCTTTGAACTGCTGTATGGCCGGAAAGTTCGTGGTCCGTTAACCTTAGTCAAGGAGCACTGGGAGGGGCCAGTGGAGGATACCGGAATTCCTGTTGTCCCTTATGTTCTGAAGCTTCGAGACACGCTGGCCCAGTTGGCCCATTTTGCTAAAGAGCAGGTCCAGAGGGCGCAGACTCGACAAAAGACTTGGTACGACCGCAAAGCACGCTATCGGGAATTTACTGAGGGGCAACAAGTTCTTATGATTGTCCCACATCCCCAAAATAAGCTACAGACCACCTGGGAAGGGCCTTTTAGAGTCCTCCGAAAGCTCAATGACACCAACTACCTCTTAGCACTAGATGAGCAGGGGCTCCGACAAAAGACTGTCCATATTAATATGATTAAGGAGTATCACGATCGGGCTCCACCTATGATTGCCATGTGCCAACTTGCCTCTGAGGAGCGCTCAGAAGGAGACTCCCTCCCGGATCTCCTAGAAACGGCCCAACGCATCACCACTGTAGAAGATGTCCCTCTAAAGGACCACCTGCACCCAGCACAGCGAGAGGAAGTGTCCAATATACTTCATCAGCACAGGGCTGCGTTCTCCTCCCGACCAGGGCAAACCAGGCTGACCCAACACAATGTGGACACCCCCGGTGTCCCACCAATGCAACAAGCACCTTACCGGGTCCCTGAATCTGTCAAAAACACCATGTGCAAAGAGCTGGAGGATATGCTAGCCCTAGGGGTTATCCAAGCCTCGCACAGTCCCTGGGCTTCTCCAGTGGTGCTTGTACCCAAAAAGGATGGCAGTACGAGATTTTGTGTGGACTACAGGCGACTGAATGACCATACTATGAGTGACCCCTACCCTATGCCACGCATTGATGAGCTTCTGGACAAACTCGCTGCGGCTAAGTATGTCACCACCTTGGATCTCAGCAAGGGGTACTGGCAGATTCCCCTGACCGCTGCAGGGAGGGAAAGGTCAGCGTTCATAACCCCTTTCGGACTGTTTGAATTCCTAAGCATGCCTTTTGGAATGAAGAATGCCCCAGCAACCTTCCAGAGGATGGTGGACCAGCTACTTCAAGGATGCAGAGACTTTGCCTGTGCTTACTTGGATGATATCGCAATCTTTAGCCACACGTGGGAGGACCACTTGCATCATGTTGAGGCTGTTCTAGATCGGATACAGGAGGCCGGCCTGACAATTAGACCAGACAAATGCCAGATAGGTCTGGGCGAGGTGCAATACTTGGGACATAGAGTGGGAGGGGGAAAACTGCGACCAGAGCCCGCTAAGATACAGGCTATTAGAGACTGGCCCATACCACAGACCAAGAAACAGGTCATGGCGTTCTTAGGTACTGCTAGTTATTACCGAAAATTTGTCTCTAACTTCAGCTCCGTGGCCAAGCCCCTGACAGACCTGACGAAGAAGAACCTGCCCAGAGTGGTGAGCTGGACCCCGGCCTGCGACAGAGCTTTTAACCAACTGAAGGACGCCCTTGCCTGCTCACCTGTCCTTGCTGCCCCGGATTATAAACGAAGGTTTATTGTTCAGACAGACGCCTCCACATATGGACTGGGAGCCGTCCTCAGCCAAGTAAATGCCGCGGGGGAGGAGCACCCCATTGCCTACCTCAGCCGGAAGCTGCAGGACCGGGAAGTAGCATATGCCACTATAGAGAAGGAATGCTTGGCAGTAGTTTGGGCCCTCAAGAAGTTACAGCCGTACCTGTATGGTCGGGAGTTCACCGTAGTTACCGACCACAACCCCCTCACTTGGCTGCAGAGAGTCTCGGGGGACAATGGACGACTGTTGAGGTGGAGTCTGGCCCTTCAACCCTACAACTTTACCATTCAGTACCGCCGAGGGAACAAACACCAGAACGCAGATGGGTTATCCCGGCAGGAGGACATATGAGCTATAGAGACTGTTGTGCATTCCCCAATTTACCTGTGTAGGCCAATTGTGTCATGCACATGTTTTGAAAGGGGGAGGGGTTGTCACGGGATGGTTAGAGTCTATACTATAGGCAATGTGTAATATATATTTCATGTGGAATGTATTCTCTAACCTGTTGTAAACATCAGTGTGTAGTTGGCTGATTAGGGTCTAGTGTGTTAGCACATTGTATGCAAATACCTCTAACTAGTGAGGACAATGGGTGGAGATAATCTGATCGGTGTCTCCAAGAAGATGTTGGATGGTGCATTGTCCACAGGAGACAGGGAGTCTGCTCTCCTTGGTATAGGTGAGGGGGGAAGGATCTGTGACTCAGCCCTCCCCACCCACAGATAGAGGAAGTAACAGTCTTAGTATATAGTTGTAGCTTGCAGTTAGTATGTGTTAGCCGGCCTGTGCACAGCTCTGTAGAGAGCCAGGATTTAGTTACAGGACCAAGGAGCCAAAGCTATCATTGGATTGTGACTTCTGTGGACTTATTGTTGTTACGGTTGATGTGACCGCCACCGGCTACTAACTTTGTGGATTACAATAAATTGCTGTTGTCTCCTGACCTCTTGCGTCCATGTTGATTCAAGATATCCTCCGGAGGAAGACGTATACCTTTGCTCCGTGACAGTCAGTAAATCCCCAGACCTCGGGATAGTAGTCAGAAACCTCATCCGTCAGTAAATCCCCGGACCTCGGGATAGTAGTCAGAGACACCATCCGTCAGTAAATCCCCGGACCTCGGGATAGTAGTCAGAAACCTCATCCGTCAGTAAATCCCCGGACCTCGGGATAGTAGTAAGAAACCTCATCCGTCAGTAAATCCCCGGACCTCGGGATAGTAGTCAGAGACACCATCCGTCAGTAAATCCCCAGACCTCGGGATAGTAGTCAGAGACACCATCCGTCAGTAAATCCCCAGACCTCGGGATAGTAGACAGAGACACCATCCGTCAGTAAATCCCCAGACCTCGGGATAGTAGTCAGAAACCTCATCCGTCAGTAAATCCCCGGACCTCGGGATAGTAGTCAGAGACACCATCCGTCAGTAAATCCCCGGACCTCGGGATAGTAGTCAGAAACCTCATCCGTCAGTAAATCCCCGGACCTCGGGATAGTAGTAAGAAACCTCATCCGTCAGTAAATCCCCGGACCTCGGGATAGTAGTCAGAGACACCATCCGTCAGTAAATCCCCAGACCTCGGGATAGTAGTCAGAGACACCATCCGTCAGTAAATCCCCAGACCTCGGGATAGTAGACAGAGACACCATCCGTCAGTAAATCCCCAGACCTCGGGATAGTAGTCAGAAACCTCATCCGTCAGTAAATCCCCGGACCTCGGGATAGTAGTCAGAGACACCATCCGTCAGTAAATCCCCGGACCTCGGGATAGTAGTCAGAAACCTCATCCGTCAGTAAATCCCCGGACCTCGGGATAGTAGTAAGAAACCTCATCCGTCAGTAAATCCCCGGACCTCGGGATAGTAGTCAGAGACACCATCCGTCAGTAAATCCCCAGACCTCGGGATAGTAGTCAGAGACACCATCCGTCAGTAAATCCCCGGACCTCGGGATAGTAGTCAGAGACACCATCCGTCAGTAAATCCCCGGACCTTGGGATAGTAGTCAGAGACACCATCCGTCAGTAAATCCCCAGATCTCGGGATAGTAGTCAGAGACACCATCCGTCAGTAAATCCCCGGACCTCGGGATAGTAGTCAGAAACCCCATCGTCAGTAAATCCCCAGACCAGAGTGGTCCTATCTACACTACAGCTGTAATCGTGTGTGTGGATGAGGGGCTGATACAAGGGGTCCCTCATTTAGCCGCACAGACAGATATCACAGGGTGTCAGCGGCACCACGAGTCAGGGGGCCGATGTAATGTGATGTCGCCATCTTGCTAATATAGTGAGATGTAGCGCCCTCTGTCTGTAAGCCGTGTCCAGGTAGTGACACCGGGCTCTAGAAAAGTGACCGCTATGCTGTGATTGGTGGCAATGTGGCCAGTTTTGCTCTGATTTTAGGCCACAGGCCACTTACCCCTGCTGTAGCTAAGACTACGGCCCCCACATACATAGTAAGCCCCTAATAGTACGGCACTACCGGGAAGGCGGCAGTGTGGTGCACACACAGAAACTGTGTGTAATGGCGGACACTGTCCTATAACACCCCCAGGCGGAGCTGAGCTCTGATCACAAGTGTTAACCCCTGTGATGCTGCAGTCAAACATAACCGTTGCATCTCTGTGGTTTTATTATATATTGAGGTCCTGATTGTCTCCCCTGCGACATTTTCAGGGGTGCCATTGCTCCTATTCGGCAGCCCGAGGTCTGACCAGTGATCCCGGGTCTGCCCCATTGCTGTCTCTCTGCATACCTGGTTGATCCTGCCTTGAATGGAGACTCAGTGCATCCTCCTGTCCACTGCAATACACCTGTATACAGTGTATACCTATAGAAGCAGCGACCAGAATATCAATCCCCTATAGGGACAAAAAGAAAAAATGTATAAAAAAAAAAAAAAAAAAGAGGGCTCTACACAGTATTGTATGTGACCCCACATAGTATATATGCTCCACAGTGGCCCCCACAGTATTATATGCTCCACAGTGTCCTCCACACAGTATTATATGCTCCACAGTGTCCTCCACACAGTATTATATGCTCCACAGTGTCCTCCACACAGTATTATATGCTCCACAGTGGCCCCCACACAGTATTATAGGCTCCACAGTGTCCTCCACACAGTATTATATGCTCCACAGTGGCCCCCACACAGTATTATAGGCTCCACAGTGTCCTCCACACAGTATTATAGGCTCCACAGTGTCCTCCACACAGTATTATATACTCCACAGTGGCCCCCACACAGTATTATATGCTCCACAGTGACATCCACACAGTATTATATGCTCCACATTGACTCCCAACATAGTATTATATGCTCCACTGTGGCCCCCACACAGTATTATATGCTCCACAGTGTCCCACACACAGTATTATATGCTCCACAGTGTCCCCCACACAGTATTATATGCTCCACAGTGTCCCCCACACAGTATTATATGCTCCACAGTGTCCCCCACACAGTATTATATGCTCCACAGTGTCCCCCACACAGTATTATGTGCTCCACAGTAATATATGCTCCACAATGGCCCCACACAGTAATATATGCTCCACAGTGGCCCCCACACAGTTATATATGCACCACACGTATACTCACCTGTCCTGGGCTCAGCATCCACTCCAGAGCTCTTCCAGAAGGTGACTGAGGTCCTGCTCCCCAGGCCTCACTGATGGGACCTGTGATTGGGCCTCAGCAATCAGGTAGGGCACGATGACATCATTACACCAGGGCACGCCACCTGACCACTGAGGCCCAATCACAGATATAACAGTGAGGCCTGGGGAGCAGGACCTCAGTCACTGTCCAGAAGAGCTCCGGAGTGGATGCTGCGCCCAGGGCAGGTGACGATCAGTATTATTTATATTTTAAATTATGACAGCACCCCTCGATCTCGCTGTGGGGGTGCTAAGGGGGACATGTAGCATGGCGGAACCCCTCGGATGCAGCAGTGATGTTTAACCACGGCATCCAAGGGATTAAAACGCCCAATTGGAGATGTGCAATTTGTTACTATGAAGTGAGGAAATCCGGATTCAATGCGAATGGAATATTTCCTGACATTTGTATCAAATTCCATTCCATCAGCTTCAATTCGCTCGTCTCTAGTCGCCATCACTATGTGACCATGCCAAGCTGGTCCGGCGTCAGACGTCAGAGGAGTGGGCAGGACCGCAGTGCCCATCTTATTACTTAAAGGGGTCTCCCATCTACATAATTATTGTTATATGTTATTATTATAAGTAATTAAACATTCTGCAGAGTTTTAAAGATTTTCTGTAACTTTCTTAGTGGTGACGGTCTGTGATCTTGATTGGCTGCCATGCATACGACCACTAATGCAGAAACTATCTAAGGTCAGACAGTCAGCCCTGATGTCCTTCTAGTGGCCGGGATATCTCCTGATACATGGAGTGTCCCTGCCTGATAACCCGGCTACTATAAGAAGATCATAGCTGGTCCCTGACAAGTCCCAGAACATAGGAAGTGTCTGCAATAGTGGTCATAACCATTGGCAACCGATCAATACAAAAGACTGTCACCACTAAGAAACTCTGCAGAATGTTTAACTTTGAATTATCTACAAATATAGAAGTGATTATATAGATGGGAGACCCCTTTAAATATCAGTACAGCCATCTCCGCTCTCCAATCATTAAGGATGCTGAAAGAGCCAATTACACTGAAGGATCAATGACATGTCAGCCAAGATCTTCATATATGACCTATCAGTGTCATCCTATCAGTATGTGACCTATAGACATCTATCACTTATCAGTGTCATCCTATCAGTATGTGATCTATAGATATATCATTTATCAGCATCATCCTATCAGTATGTGACCTATAGATATCTATCACTTATCGGCGTCATCCTATCAGTATGTGACCTATAGACATCTATCACTTATCAGTGTCATCCTATCAGTATGTGACCTATAGGCATCTATCACTTATCAGTGTCATCCTATCAGTATGTGACCTATAGATATCTCTCACTTATCAGTGTCATCCTATCAGTATGTGACCTATAGACATCTATCACTTATCAGTGTCATCCTATCAGTATGTGACCTATAGACATCTATCACTTATCAGCATCATCCTATCAGTATGTGACCTATAGATATCTCTCACTTATCAGTGTCATCCTATCAGTATGTGACCTATAGACATCTATCACTTATCAGCGTCATCCTATCAGTATGTGACCTATAGACATCTATCACTTATCAGCGTCATCCTATCAGTATGTGACCTATAGACATCTATCACTTATCAGTGTCATCCTATCAGTATGTGACCTATAGACATCTATAACTTATCAGTGTCATCCTATCAGTATGTGACCTATAGAGATCTATCACTTATCAGCGTCATCCTATCAGTATGTTACCTATAGACATCTATCACTTATCAGCTTCATCCTATCAGTATGTGACCTATAGACATCTATCACTTATCAGTATCATCCTATCAGTATGTGACCTATAGATATCTATCACTTATCAGTGTCATCCTATCAGTATGTGACCTATAGACATCTATCACTTATCAGCTTCATCCTATCAGTATGTGACCTATAGACATCTATCACTTATCAGTATCATCCTATCAGTATGTGACCTATAGACATCTATCACTTATCAGTGTCATCCTATCAGTATGTGACCTATAGACATCTATCACTTATCAGCGTCGTCCTATCAGTATGTGACCTATAGACATCTATCACTTATCGGTGTCATCCTATCAGTATGTGACCTATAGACATCTATCACTTATCAGTGTCATCCTATCAGTATGTGACCTATAGATATCTATCACTTATCAGCTTCATCCTATCAGTATGTGACCTATAGACATCTATCACTTATCAGCTTCATCCTATCAGTATGTGACCTATAGACATCTATCACTTATCGGTGTCATCCTATCAGTATGTGACATATAGATATCTATCACTTATCGGTGTCATCCTATCAGTATGTGACCTATAGATATCTATCACTTATCGGTGTCATCCTATCAGTATGTGACCTATAGATATCTATCACTTATCAGCTTCATCCTATCAGTGTGTGACCTATAGATATCTATCACTTATCAGCGTCATCCTATCAGTGTGTGACCTATAGATATCTATCACTTATCGGTGTCATCCTATCAGTATGTGACCTATAGATATCTATCACTTATCAGCTTCATCCTATCAGTCTGTGACCTATAGACATCTATCACTTATCAGCGTCATCCTTTCAGTATGTGACCTATAGACATCTATCACTTATCGGTGTCATCCTATCAGTATGTGACCTATAGATATCTATCACTTATCAGTGTCATCCTATCAGTATGTGACCTATAGATATCTATCACTTATCAGTGTCATCCTATCAGTATGTGATCTATAGATATCACTTATCAGCTTCATCCTATCAGTCTGTGACCTATAGACATCTATCACTTATCAGCGTCATCCTATCAGTATGTGACCTATAGACATCTATCACTTATCAGCTTCACCCTATCAGTATGTGACCTATAGAGATCTATCACTTATCAGCTTCATCCTATCAGTATGTGACCTATAGATATCTATCACTTATCAGTGTCATCCTATCAGTATGTGACCTATAGACATCTATCACTTATCAGTGTCATCCTATCAGTATGTGACCTATAAATATCTATCACTTATCGGCGTCATCCTATCAGTATGTGACCTATAGACATCTATCACTTATCGGCGTCATCCTATCAGTATGTGACCTATAGATATCTATCACTTATCAGCGTCATCCTATCAGTGTGTGACCTATAGATATCTATCACTTATCGGTGTCATCCTATCAGTATGTGACCTATAGATATCTATCACTTATCAGCGTCATCCTATCAGTGTGTGACCTATAGATATCTATCACTTATCGGTGTCATCCTATCAGTCTGTGACCTATAGACATCTATCACTTATCAGCGTCATCCTTTCAGTATGTGACCTATAGACATCTATCACTTATCGGTGTCATCCTATCAGTATGTGACCTATAGATATCTATCACTTATCAGTGTCATCCTATCAGTATGTGACCTATAGATATCTATCACTTATCAGTGTCATCCTATCAGTATGTGATCTATAGATATCACTTATCAGCTTCATCCTATCAGTCTGTGACCTATAGACATCTATCACTTATCAGCGTCATCCTATCAGAATGTGACCTAAAGACATCTATCACTTATCAGCCTCACCCTATCAGTATGTGACCTATAGAGATCTATCACTTATCAGCTTCATCCTATCAGTATGTGACCTATAGATATCTATCACTTATCAGTGTCATCCTATCAGTATGTGACCTATAGACATCTATCACTTATCAGTGTCATCCTATCAGTATGTGACCTATAAATATCTATCACTTATCGGCGTCATCCTATCAGTATGTGACCTATAGACATCTATCACTTATCGGCGTCATCCTATCAGTATGTGACCTATAGACATCTATCACTTATCGGCGTCAACCTATCAGTATGTGACCTATAGACATCTATCACTTATCAGTGTCATCCTATCAGTATGTGACCTATAGACATCTATCACTTATCAGTGTCATCCTATCAGTATGTGACCTATAGACATCTATCACTTATCAGTGTCATCCTATCAGTATGTGACCTATAGATATCTATCACTTATCAGTGTCATCCTATCAGTATGTGACCTATAGATATCTATCACTTATCAGCGTCATCCTATCAGTATGTGACCTATAGACATCTATCACTTATCAGCTTCACCCTATCAGTATGTGACCTATAGAGATCTATCACTTATCAGCTTCATCCTATCAGTATGTGACCTATAGATATCTATCACTTATCAGTGTCATCCTATCAGTATGTGACCTATAGACATCTATCACTTATCAGTGTCATCCTATCAGTATGTGACCTATAAATATCTATCACTTATCGGCGTCATCCTATCAGTATGTGACCTATAGACATCTATCACTTATCGGCGTCATCCTATCAGTATGTGACCTATAGACATCTATCACTTATCGGCGTCAACCTATCAGTATGTGACCTATAGACATCTATCACTTATCAGTGTCATCCTATCAGTATGTGACCTATAGACATCTATCACTTATCAGTGTCATCCTATCAGTATGTGACCTATAGACATCTATCACTTATCAGTGTCATCCTATCAGTATGTGACCTATAGATATCTATCACTTATCAGTGTCATCCTATCAGTATGTGACCTATAGATATCTATCACTTATCAGCGTCATCCTATCAGTATGTGACCTATAGACATCTATCACTTATCAGTGTCATCCTATCAGTATGTGACCTATAGACATCTATCACTTATCAGTGTCATCCTATCAGTATGTGACCTATAGACATCTATCACTTATCAGTGTCATCCTATCAGTATGTGACCTATAGATATCTATCACTTATCAGTGTCATCCTATCAGTATGTGACCTATAGAAATCTATCACTTATCAGCTTCATCCTATCAGTATGTGACCTATAGACATCTATCACTTATCAGTGTCATCCTATCAGTATGTGACCTATAGATATCTATCACTTATCAGCTTCATCCTATCAGTATGTGACCTATAGATATCTATCACTTATCAGTGTCATCCTATCAGTATGTGACCTATAGATATCTATCACTTATAAGCTTCATCCTATCAGTGTGTGACCTATAGATATCTATCACTTATCAGTGTCATCCTATCAGTATGTGACCTATAGATATCTATCACTTATCAGCTTCATCCTATCAGTATGTGACCTATAGATATCTATCACTTATCAGTGTCATCCTATCAGTATGTGACCTATAGATATCTATCACTTATCAGCGTCATCCTATCAGTATGTGACCTATAGACATCTATCACTTATCAGTGTCATCCTATCAGTATGTGATCTATAGATATTACTTATCAGCTTCATCCTATCAGTCTGTGACCTATAGACATCTATCACTTATCGGCGTCATCCTATCAGTCTGTGACCTATAGACATCTATCACTTATCGGCGTCATCCTATCAGTATGTGACCTATAGATATCTATCACTTATCGGCGTCATCCTATCAGTATGTGACCTATAGATATCTATCACTTATCGGCGTCATCCTATCAGTATGTGACCTATAGATATCTATCACTTATCGGCATCATCCTATCAGTATGTGACCTATAGACATCTATCACTTATCAGTGTCATCCTATCAGTATGTGACCTATAGACATCTATCACTTATCAGTGTCATCCTATCAGTATGTGACCTATAGACATCTATCACTTATCAGTGTCATCCTATCAGTATGTGACCTATAGATATCTATCACTTATCAGTGTCATCCTATCAGTATGTGACCTATAGATATCTATCAATTATCAGCGTCATCCTATCAGTATGTGACCTATAGACATCTATCACTTATCAGTGTCATCTTGTCAGTATGTGACCTATAGATATCTATCACTTAACAGTGTCATCCTATCAGTATGTGACCTATAGACATCTATCACTTATCAGCGTCATCCTATCAGTATGTGACCTATAGACATCTATCACTTATCAATGTCATCCTATCAGTATGTAACCTATAGATATCTATCACTTATCAGCTTCATCCTATCAGTATGTGACCTATAGACATCTATCACTTATCAGTGTCATCCTATCAGTATGTGACCTATAGAAATCTATCACTTATCAGCTTCATCCTATCAGTATGTGACCTATAGACATCTATCACTTATCAGTGTCATCCTATCAGTATGTGACCTATAGATATCTATCACTTATCAGCTTCATCCTATCAGTATGTGACCTATAGATATCTATCACTTATCAGTGTCATCCTATCAGTATGTGACCTATAGATATCTATCACTTATAAGCTTCATCCTATCAGTGTGTGACCTATAGACATCTATCACTTATCGGCGTCATCCTATCAGTATGTGACCTATAGATATCTATCACATATCAGCTTCATCCTATCAGTATGTGACCTATAGATATCTATCACTTATCAGTGTCATCCTATCAGTATGTGACCTATAGACATCTATCACTTATCAGCTTCATCCTATCAGTATGTGACCTATAGATATCTATCACTTATCAGCTTCATCCTATCAGTATGTGACCTATAGATATCTATCACTTATCAGTGTCATCCTATCAGTATGTGACCTATAGATATCTATCACTTATCAGTGTCATCCTACCAGTATGTGACCTATAGACATCTATCACTGATCGGTGTCATCCTATCAGTATGTGACCTATAGACATCTATCACTTATAAGCGTCATCCTATCAGTATGTGACCTATAGACATCTATCACTTACCAGCTTCATCCTATCAGTATGTGACCTATAGACATCTATCACTTATCAGCTTCATCCTATCAGTGTGACCAATAGACATCTATCACTTATCAGTGTCATCCTATCAGTATGTGATCTATAGATATCACTTATCAGCTTCATCCTATCAGTCTGTGACCTATAGACATCTATCACTTATCAGCGTCATCCTATCAGTATGTGACCTATAGACATCTATCACTTATCAGCTTCACCCTATCAGTATGTGACCTATAGATATCTATCACTTATCGGCTTCATCCTATCAGTATGTGACCTATAGAGATCTATCACTTATCAGCTTCATCCTATCAGTATGTGACCTATAGAGATCTATCACTTATCAGCGTAATCCTATCAGTATGTGACCTATAGATATCTATCACTTATCAGCTTCATCCTATCAGTATGTGACCTATAGACATCTATCACTTATCAGCATCATCCTATCAGTATGTGACCTATAGACATCTATCACTTATCAGCTTCACCCTATCAGTATGTGATCTATAGATATCACTTATCAGCTTCATCCTATCAGTCTGTGACCTATAGACATCTATCACTTATCAGCGTCATCCTATCAGTATGTGACCTATAGACATCTATCACTTATCAGCTTCACCCTATCAGTATGTGACCTATAGATATCTATCACTTATCGGCTTCATCCTATCAGTATGTGACCTATAGAGATCTATCACTTATCAGCTTCATCCTATCAGTATGTGACCTATAGAGATCTATCACTTATCAGCGTAATCCTATCAGTATGTGACCTATAGATATCTATCACTTATCAGCTTCATCCTATCAGTATGTGACCTATAGACATCTATCACTTATCAGCATCATCCTATCAGTATGTGACCTATAGACATCTATCACTTATCAGCTTCACCCTATCAGTATGTGATCTATAGATATCACTTATCAGCTTCATCCTATCAGTCTGTGACCTATAGACATCTATCACTTATCAGCGTCATCCTATCAGTATGTGACCTATAGATATCTATCACTTATCAGCGTCATCCTATCAGTATGTGACCTATAGATATCTATCACTTATCAGCTTCATCCTATCAGTATGTGACCTATAGACATCTATCACTTATCAGCATCATCCTATCAGTATGTGACCTATAGACATCTATCACTTATCAGCTTCACCCTATCAGTATGTGACCTATTGCCATCTATCACTTATCGGCGTCATTCTATCAGTATGTGACCTATAGACATCTATCACTTATCAGCTTCACCCTATCAGTATGTGACCTATAGAGATCTATCACTTATCAGCTTCATCCTATCAGTATGTGACCTATAGATATCTATCACTTATCAGCTTCATCCTATCAGTATGTGACCTATAGACATCTATCACTTATCGGTGTCATCCTATCAGTATGTGACCTATAGACATCTATCACTTATCAGTGTCATCCTATCAGTATGTGACCTATAGACATCTTTCACTTATCGGTGTCATCCTATCAGTATGTGACCTATAGACATCTTTCACTTATCGGTGTCATCCTATCAGTATGTGACCTATAGACATCTATCACTTATCAGAGTCATCCTATCAGTATGTGACCTATAGATACAGTCCTATGAAAAAGTTTGGGCACCCGTATTAATCTTAATCATTTTTAGTTCTAAATATTTTGGTGTTTGCAGCAGCCATTTCAGATTGATATATCTAATAACTGATGGACACAGTAATATTTCAGGATTGAAATGAGGTTTATTGTACTAACAGAAAATGTGCAATATGCATTAAACCAAAATTTGACCGATGCAAAAGTATGGGCACCTCAACAGAAAAGTGACATTAATATTTAGTAGATCCTCCTTTTGCAAAGATAACAGCCTCTAGTCGCTTCCTGTAGCTTTTAATCAGTTCCTGGATCCTGGATAAAGGTATTTTGGACAAACAATTCAAGTTCAGTTAAGTTAGATGGTAGCCGAGCATGGACAGCCCGCTTCCAATCATCCCACAGATGTTCAATGATATTCAGGTCTGGGGACTGGGATGGCCATTCCAGAACATTGTAATTGTTCCTCTGCAGGAATGCCTGAGGATTTGGAGCGGTGTTTTGGATCATTGTCTTGCTGAAATATCCATCCCCGGCGTAACTTCAACTTCGTCACTGATTCTTGAACATTATTCTCAAGAATCTGCTGATACTGAGTGGAATCCATGCGACTCTCAACTTTACCAAGATTCCCGATGCCGGCATTGGCCACACAGCCCCAAAGCATGATGGAACCTCCACCAAATCTTACAGTGGGTAGCATGTGTTTTTCTTGGAATGCTGTTTCTTTTTGGACGCCATGCATAACGCCTTTTTGTATGACCAAACAACTCAATCTTTATTTTGTGGCGTACGTGCAGAAACGGCTTCTTTCTCATCACTCTCCCATACAGCTTCTATTTGTGCAAAGTGCGCTGTATAGTTGACCGAAGCACAGTGACACCATCTGCAGCAAGATGATGCTGCAGCTCTTTGGAGGTGGTCTGTGGATTGTCCTTGACTGTTCTCACCATTCTTCTTCTCTGCCTGATATTTTTCTTGGCCTGCCACTTCTGGGCTTAACAAGAACTGTCCCTGTGGTCTTCCATTTCCTTACTATGTTCCTCACAGTGGAAACTGACAGGTTAAATCTCTGAGACAACTTTTTGTATCCTTCCCCTGAACAACTATGTTGAACAATCTTTGTTTTCAGATCATTTGAGAGCGGGCTGTCCATGTTCGGCGACCATCAAACTTAACTGAACTTGAATTGTTTTGTAGAAAGAAATGGTCCAAAATACCTTCATCCAGGATCCAGGAACTGATTAAAAGCTACAGGAAGCGACTAGAGGCTGTTATCTCTGCAAAAGGAGGATCTACTAAATATTAATGTCACTTTTCTGTTGAGGTGCCCATACTTTTGCATCGGTCAAATTTTGGTTTAATGCATATTGCGAATTTTCTGTTCGTACAATAAACCTCATTTCAATCCTGAAATATTACTGTGTCCATCAGTTATTAGATATATCAAACTGAAATGGCTGCTGCAAACACCAAAATATTTAGAACTAAAAATGATTAAGATTAATAGGGGTGCCCAAACCTTTTCATAGGACTGTATCTATCACTTATCGGCGTCGTCCTATCAGTATGTGACCTATAGACATCTATCACTTATCGGCGTCGTCCTATCAGTATGTGACCTATAGACATCTATCACTTATCGGCGTCGTCCTATCAGTATGTGACCTATAGACATCTATGACTTACCGGCGTCGTCCTATCAGTATGTGACCTATAGACATCTATCACTTATCGGCGTCGTCCTATCAGTATGTGACCTATAGACATCTATCACTTATCGGCGTCGTCCTATCAGTATGTGACCTATAGACATCTATCACTTATCGGCGTCGTCCTATCAGTATGTGACCTATAGACATCTATCACTTATCGGCGTCATCCTATCAGTATGTGACCTATAGACATCTATCACTTATCAGCTTCATCCTATAAGTATGTGACCTATAGACATCTCTCACTTATCAGTTATATCCTATCAGTATGTGACCTATAGATATCTATCACTTATCAGCTTCATCCTATCAGTATGTGACCTATGGACATCTATCACTTATCAGCGTCATCCTATCAGTATGTGACCCATAGACATCTATCACTTATCAGTGTCATCCTATCAGTATGTGACCTATAGATATCTATCACTTATCAGCTTCATCCTATCAGTATGTGACCTATGGACATCTATCACTTATCAGCGTCATCCTATCAGTATGTGACCCATAGACATCTATCACTTATCAGTGTCATCCTATCAGTATGTGACCCATAGATATCACTTATCAGCTTCATCCTATCAGTCTGTGACCTATAGACATCTATCACTTATCGGCGTCGTCCTATCAGTCTGTGACCTATAGACATCTATCACTTATCGGCGTCGTCCTATCAGTATGTGACCTATAGACATCTATCACTTATCGGCGTCATCCTATCAGTATGTGATCTATAGATATCACTTATCAGCTTCATCCTATCAGTATGTGACCTATAGACATCTATCACTTATCAGCGTTATCCTATCAGTATGTGACCTATAGACATCTATCACTTATCAGCTATATCCTATCAGTATGTGACCTATAGACATCTATCACTTATCAGCGTCATCCTATCAGTATGTGACCTATAGACATCTATCACTTATCAGTGTCATCCTATCAGTATGTGACCTATAGACATCTATCACTTATCAGCTATATCCTATCAGTATGTGACCTATAGACATCTATCACTTATCAGCGTCATCCTATCAGTATGTGATCTATAGATATCACTTATCAGCTTCATCCTATCAGTCTGTGACCTATAGACATCTATCACTTATCAGCGTTATCCTATCAGTATGTGACCTACAGATATCTATCACTTATCAGCTTCATCCTATCAGTGTGTGACCTATAGATATCTATCACTTATCGGCGTTATCCTATCAGTGTGTGAACTATAGACATCTATCACTTATCGGCGTCGTCCTATCAGTATGTGACCTATAGACATCTATCACTTATCGGCGTCGTCCTATCAGTATGTGACCTATAGACATCTATCACTTATCGGTGTCATCCTATCAGTATGTGACCTATAGACATCTATCACTTATCGGTGTCATCCTATCAGTATCTGACCTATAGACATCTATCACTTATCGGCTTCACCCTATCAGTATGTGACCTATAGCCATCTATCACTTATCGGCGTCATCCTATCAGTATGTGACCTATAGACATCTATCACTTATCAGCTTCATCCTATAAGTATGTGACCTATAGACATCTATCACTTATCAGCGTCATCCTATCAGTATGTGACCTATAGACATCTATCACTTATCAGCGTCATCCTATCAGTATGTGACCTATAGACATCTCTCACTTATCAGTTATATCCTATCAGTATGTGACCTATAGATATCTATCACTTATCAGCTTCATCCTATCAGTATGTGACCTATGGACATCTATCACTTATCAGCGTCATCCTATCAGTATGTGACCCATAGACATCTATCACTTATCAGTGTCATCCTATCAGTATGTGACCTATAGATATCTATCACTTATCAGCTTCATCCTATCAGTATGTGACCTATGGACATCTATCACTTATCAGTGTCATCCTATCAGTATGTGACCCATAGACATCTATCACTTATCAGTGTCATCCTATCAGTATGTGACCCATAGACATCTATCACTTATCAGTGTCATCCTATCAGTATGTGACCCATAGACATCTATCACTTATCAGTGTCATCCTATCAGTATGTGATCTATAGATATCACTTATCAGCTTCATCCTATCAGTCTGTGACCTATAGACATCTATCACTTATCGGCGTCGTCCTATCAGTCTGTGACCTATAGACATCTATCACTTATCGGCGTCGTCCTATCAGTATGTGACCTATAGACATCTATCACTTATCGGCGTCGTCCTATCAGTATGTGACCTATGGACATCTATCACTTATCGGCGTCGTCCTATCAGTATGTGACCTATAGACATCTATCACTTATCGGCGTCGTCCTATCAGTATGTGACCTATAGACATCTATCACTTATCGGCGTCGTCCTATCAGTATGTGACCTATAGACATCAATCACTTATCAGCTTCACCCTATCAGTATGTGACCTATAGACATCTATCACTTATCAGCTATATCCTATCAGTATGTGACCTATAGACATCTATCACTTATCAGCGTCATCCTATCAGTATGTGACCTATAGACATCTATCACTTATCAGCTATATCCTATCAGTATGTGATCTATAGACATCTATCACTTATCAGCTTCATCCTATCAGTGTGTGACCTATAGACATCTATCACTTATCAGCGTCATCCTATCAGTATGTGATCTATAGATATCACTTATCAGCTTCATTCTATCAGTCTGTGACCTATAGACATCTATCACTTATCAGCGTTATCCTATCAGTATGTGACCTACAGATATCTATCACTTATCGGTGACATCCTATCAGTATGTGACCTACAGATATCTATCACTTATCGGTGTCATCCTATCAGTATGTGACCTATAGATATCTATCACTTATCAGCGTCATCCTATCAGTGTGTGACCTATAGACATCTATCACTTATCAGCTTCATCCTATCAGTGTGTGACCTATAGATATCTATCACTCATCAGCGTCATCCTATCAGTGTGTGACCTATAGACATCTATCACTTATCGGCGTTATCCTATCAGTGTGTGACCTATAGATATCTATCACTTATCGGTGTCATCCTATCAGTATGTGACCTATAGATATCTATCACTTATCAGCGTCATCCTATCAGTATGTGACCTATAGATATCTATCACTTATCAGTGTCATCCTATCAGTATGTGATCTATAGATATCAATTATCAGCGTCATCCTATCAGTATGTGACCTATAGACATCTATCACTTATCAGCTTCCCCCTATCAGTATGTGACCTATAGAGATCTATCACTTATCGGCTTCGTCCTATCAGTATGTGACCTATAGACATCTATCACTTATCGGCGTCGTCCTATCAGTATGTGACCTATAGACATCTATCACTTATCGGTGTCATCCTATCAGTATCTGACCTATAGACATCTATCACTTATCGGTGTCATCCTATCAGTATCTGACCTATAGACATCTATCACTTATCAGCTTCACCCTATCAGTATGTGACCTATAGCCATCTATCACTTATCGGCGTCATCCTATCAGTATGTGACCTATAGACATCTATCACTTATCAGCTTCCCCCTATCAGTATGTGACCTATAGAGATCTATCACTTATCGGCTTCGTCCTATCAGTATGTGACCTATAGACATCTATCACTTATCGGCGTCATCCTATCAGTATGTGACCTATAGACATCTATCACTTATCAGCTTCATCCTATCAGTATGTGACCTATAGACATCTATCACTTATCAGTGTCATCCTATCAGTATGTGACCTATAGACATCTATCACTTATCAGCTTCATCCTATCAGTATGTGATCTATAGACATCTATCACTTATCAGTGTCATCCTATCAGTATGTGACCTATAGACATCTATCACTTATCAGCGTCATCCTATCAGTATGTGATCTATAGATATCACTTATCAGCTTCATCCTATCAGTCTGTGACCTATAGAGATCTATCACTTATCAGCTTCATCCTATCAGTATGTTACCTATAGACATCTATCACTTATCAGCGTCATCCTATCAGTCTGTGACCTATAGACATCTATCACTTATCAGCTTCACCCTATCAGTATGTGACCTATAGAGATCTATCACTTATCGGCGTCATCCTATCAGTATGTGACCTATAGACATCTATCAGTTATCGGCGTCATCCTATCAGTATGTGACCTATAGACATCTATCACTTATCGGTGTCATCCTATCAGTATGTGACCCATAGACATCTATCACTTATCAGTGTCATCCTATCAGTATGTGACCCATAGACATCTATCACTTATCAGTGTCATCCTATCAGTATGTGATCTATAGATATCACTTATCAGCTTCATCCTATCAGTCTGTGACCTATAGACATCTATCACTTATCGGCGTCGTCCTATCAGTCTGTGACCTATAGACATCTATCACTTATCGGTGTCATCCTATCAGTATCTGACCTATAGACATCTATCACTTATCGGTGTCATCCTATCAGTATGTGACCTATAGACATCTATCACTTATCGGTGTCATCCTATCAGTATGTGACCTATAGATATCTATCACTTATCAGTGTCATCCTATCAGTATGTGACCTATAGACATCTATCACTTATCGGCGTCATCCTATCAGTATGTGACCTATAGACATCTATCACTTATCGGCGTCATCCTATCAGTATGTGACCTATAGCCATCTATCACTTATCAGCTTCATCCTATCAGTATGTGACCTATAGCCATCTATCACTTATCAGTGTCATCCTATCAGTATGTGATCTATAGACATCTATCACTTATCGGCGTCATCCTATCAGTATGTGATCTATAGACATCTATCACTTATCGGTGTCATCCTATCAGTATGTGACCTATAGATATCTATCACTTATCAGCTTCATCCTATCAGTATGTGACCTATAGCCATCTATCACTTATCAGCTTCATCCTATCAGTATGTGACCTATGGACATCTATCACTTATCAGCGTCATCCTATCAGTATGTGACCCATAGACATCTATCACTTATCAGTGTCATCCTATCAGTATGTGACCTATAGATATCTATCACTTATCAGCTTCATCCTATCAGTATGTGACCTATGGACATCTATCACTTATCAGTGTCATCCTATCAGTATGTGACCTATAGACATCTATCACTTATCAGTGTCATCCTATCAGTATGTGACCCATAGACATCTATCACTTATCAGTGTCATCCTATCAGTATGTGACCCATAGACATCTATCACTTATCAGTGTCATCCTATCAGTATGTGATCTATAGATATCACTTATCAGCTTCATCCTATCAGTCTGTGACCTATAGACATCTATCACTTATCGGCGTCGTCCTATCAGTCTGTGACCTATAGACATCTATCACTTATCGGCGTCGTCCTATCAGTATGTGACCTATAGACATCTATCACTTATCGGCGTCGTCCTATCAGTATGTGACCTATAGACATCTATCACTTATCGGCGTCGTCCTATCAGTATGTGACCTATAGACATCTATCACTTATCAGCTTCACCCTATCAGTATGTGACCTATAGACATCTATCACTTATCAGCTATATCCTATCAGTATGTGACCTATAGACATCTATCACTTATCAGCTATATCCTATCAGTATGTGATCTATAGACATCTATCACTTATCAGCTTCATCCTATCAGTGTGTGACCTATAGACATCTATCACTTATCAGCGTCATCCTATCAGTATGTGATCTATAGATATCACTTATCAGCTTCATTCTATCAGTCTGTGACCTATAGACATCTATCACTTATCAGCGTTATCCTATCAGTATGTGACCTACAGATATCTATCACTTATCGGTGTCATCCTATCAGTATGTGACCTATAGATATCTATCACTTATCAGCTTCATCCTATCAGTGTGTGACCTATAGATATCTATCACTTATCGGCGTTATCCTATCAGTGTGTGACCTATAGATATCTATCACTTATCGGCGTTATCCTATCAGTGTGTGACCTATAGATATCTATCACTTATCGGTGTCATCCTATCAGTATGTGACCTATAGATATCTATCACTTATCAGCGTCATCCTATCAGTATGTGACCTATAGATATCTATCACTTATCAGTGTCATCCTATCAGTATGTGATCTATAGATATCAATTATCAGCGTCATCCTATCAGTATGTGACCTATAGACATCTATCACTTATCAGCTTCCCCCTATCAGTGTGTGACCTATAGACATCTATCACTTATCGGCGTTATCCTATCAGTGTGTGACCTATAGATATCTATCACTTATCGGTGTCATCCTATCAGTATGTGACCTATAGATATCTATCACTTATCAGCGTCATCCTATCAGTATGTGACCTATAGATATCTATCACTTATCAGTGTCATCCTATCAGTATGTGATCTATAGATATCAATTATCAGCGTCATCCTATCAGTATGTGACCTATAGACATCTATCACTTATCAGCTTCCCCCTATCAGTATGTGACCTATAGAGATCTATCACTTATCGGCTTCGTCCTATCAGTATGTGACCTATAGACATCTATCACTTATCGGCGTCGTCCTATCAGTATGTGACCTATAGACATCTATCACTTATCGGCGTCATCCTATCAGTATGTGACCTATAGACATCTATCACTTATCGGCGTCGTCCTATCAGTATGTGACCTATAGACATCTATCACTTATCGGCGTCATCCTATCAGTATCTGACCTATAGACATCTATCACTTATCGGTGTCATCCTATCAGTATCTGACCTATAGACATCTATCACTTATCAGCTTCACCCTATCAGTATGTGACCTATAGCCATCTATCACTTATCGGCGTCATCCTATCAGTATGTGACCTATAGACATCTATCACTTATCGGCGTCATCCTATCAGTATGTGACCTATAGACATCTATCACTTATCAGCTTCATCCTATCAGTATGTGACCTATAGACATCTATCACTTATCAGCGTCATCCTATCAGTATGTGACCTATAGACATCTATCACTTATCAGCTTCATCCTATCAGTATGTGATCTATAGACATCTATCACTTATCAGTGTCATCCTATCAGTATGTGACCTATAGACATCTATCAGTTATCAGCTATATCCTATCAGTATGTGACCTATAGACATCTATCACTTATCAGCGTCATCCTATCAGTATGTGATCTATAGATATCACTTATCAGCTTCATCCTATCAGTCTGTGACCTATAGACATCTATCACTTATCGGCTTCACCCTATCAGTATGTGACCTATAGAGATCTATCACTTATCGGCGTCATCCTATCAGTATGTGACCTATAGACATCTATCACTTATCGGCGTCATCCTATCAGTATGTGACCTATAGACATCTATCACTTATCGGCGTCATCCTATCAGTATCTGACCTATAGACATCTATCACTTATCGGCGTCATCCTATCAGTATGTGACCTATAGACATCTATCACTTATCAGTGTCATCCTATCAGTATGTGACCTATAGACATCTATCACTTATCGGCGTCATCCTATCAGTATGTGACCTATAGACATCTATCACTTATCGGCGTCATCCTATCAGTATGTGACCTATAGCCATCTATCACTTATCAGCTTCATCCTATCAGTATGTGACCTATAGCCATTTATCACTTATCAGTGTCATCCTATCAGTATGTGACCTATAGCCATCTATCACTTATCAGCTTCATCCTATCAGTATGTGACCTATAGCCATCTATCACTTATCGGTGTCATCCTATCAGTATGTGACCTATAGATATCTATCACTTATCAGTGTCATCCTATCAGTATGTGATCTATAGACATCTATCACTTATCAGCGTCATCCTATCAGTATGTGATCTATAGACATCTATCACTTATCGGTGTCATCCTATCAGTATGTGACCTATAGACATCTATCACTTATCGGCGTCATCCTATCAGTATGTGACCTATAGACATCTATCACTTATCAGTGTCATCCTATCAGTATGTGATCTATAGATATATCATTTATCATACCATCCCATAGTGTACGCCTGAACTTTGCCACTTCTCAGAGTTGGGTGACCCCAATAGGGGGACACATTGAGTATTTCTGAGGGACCATCCAGACGGCAGTGACAACCTAAGCAGGAGGGAAGTCCCTGATGAGCGGAGATCCCACCCCAAGGCTCAGCTACAATAAGCCAAAGGGACCGGTCGATGATCTGATCATACTGTATATGGGGCACAGACTTCTTGACTCATTGATGACCAGACAATGGGCCAAAGACCAGAGCTAAATACTAAGGATAGTCAACGGTCTCAGCAGGGACAAGTCCAGCCAAGGAATCCATAAGCCACACTTCACATTCTCAGGAAACCAATCCAGAAATAATCCAGATTCCCGCAGTCAGGGTAGATGGGACATGAATTGTAGGTGGAGGATTCGGACGCCCGGCAGCTGCGCTCAGCCAAGTAACCCCCAAGAAACTACCGGTTTCTCCGAGAATAAGACGGGGCGGGGCTTATTGTTCCGGAGCGAATCTTGTATAATTGTTAGGGGTAGTAAGTTATGGTGCGGGGTCAGTGGGTCTTCTATAAACTCATTGGCCCTCTCTCTACCTAACGCTGGAGCGGCTGCCTATGGGGCGCGAACATTGGGGGCGCCAGACATCTGCTCGTGTAGGTCGCCAAGTCCACAGCATAGCAGCAGCCGGGAGGCGACACTCAGAAGGCAGGGGGCGGGACGCGGGAGCAGATATTGCCCTGCTGGGGCACTTGTCCAGGACAGTTGGGGGCTACAGTAGGTCTGTTCCCTGCGACGTCAGTGACGTAACCCACCACTGGAGGCGCCGCCTGTAACTAGGGCTATAAAGCTAAGGCTCATTTTTGGAGAATCGGGGAAGTAACTGGAGAGGAGCTAAAACCAAATGTATTAAGTTTTGGGAAGGAAGCATCGTAGCCACGGCCGGGTCTACTAGAAGCTTCTGGCGAGGCGTGGCACCCTTGTTTAGCCCGGGCATCGCAGTTATTACCATCACGGGCACCCCAATCACCAATGTACAGGACACATCACCCCAGGGGACAACTGCTGCACCACAATGTAGACTGCAGGCCTCCCCTTCCCTGCACCAGCCCTGAAGTTTTAGTAAGGACCAATCTAGACTCCGAGTGACCGAGTACTACTGCCACCGATCACGGCCGATAAGACACCAAATGAGTCAGTCTTGGCAGGAGAGAACTTCTTGACAGAGAGAGGAGGACCAGACCCAACCAAGGAGGCATCTACCTCCACCGCCTCCTAGGACCTGGAGAGATGGAAGGCAGGAGAAGAGGAGAAGAAGACTTTGAGATGCAATAGTTGGCCCACCTTACATTTGGGCTTCTTTCAAGATTGGGGTTGTCAGGGGTGTCAGACGCAACTTTGGAAACCAAGTAACCATTAGAGAATACAGATCTTCTCAGGATCCGGCCAATTTGGAAATACAGAGACTTATCAGGATCCAAACAAAGACCCTCAAGAGACCAAGTGAACAAAAAAGTCTCCCAAACAAGGGTGAAAAGGGCTAGAATCCCTTCAGAGCTTGTGGTCCTTCACCTCTCCCCCTCCAAGAGGATCAGAGTTGTTGCTGCTAAAGGAAACATAATGCAATGAGCTAATTGTGTTCAGATGAGTGATTTAGCAGAGCTTCCGGTGTACATCAGTCCACCTTTCCCCAGGATCCGTATACCTACAGAGGATTGCCCGACCATGTCCAGGCTTGCCACAAACAATCACGAGTCACTGCTCCGAGGTGAAGATATTTATTGGTGATAGGAGTTTTGGTGGAGCCCTGGAGGTGAGCGGGCAGAGACGTCACCGCTCAGGATCCATCACAAGAGCATATAAAATCTCAACAAAATGCAAAATAAAAATAGATACTTTATATAGAAATGTAAGGGGACGTGGTCACGGGGAGACTAGGAAGCGCGCGGCTCGCTAAGGAGTAACAGTTTGATTGTGCGCGGCACGTTCAGGCACTTATCGGCATGAAGTAACATACAGACATTGGCTCACACGCACACGGATGTCACCAGTCATACAACATTCACTCCGCCTCCAGCAGAGCGAGGAGAACGGCAGAAGGGGCAAGCAGCGGGAGATTAATACAGCACAGGCCGGGGGCAAGAAGGCATCAGCCCCGGCCACAAGCCAGCATCAGGGCAATAAGGCACTGCCAATACAAAACCGTTCAGGTGGGAACGGACAACATTCACACACACGACACGTTCCGCTCCTTCCAGCGGAGGCATCTGAGGAAGATTATCAAGGATGTGGCCCCGAGTCCCAGAGCGCCGGCTTCATAGAGACTACTGAGGTCCATGTGCAAGAGCGATTAGTGAGCAGGAGAAGCCAGTTACGCCTCAGTAGTCAGGAGGAAGGGTGCTAGGTAATGGGAAGTGCGTGACGGGTGGGAAGGTGTCAGCCGACAACTCAATTCTGCGAGTCCTCCCGCAGCTCCGACGGCAGAAACTTATACTGCTGCTGTCTTATCATGGCCAGCTTCTTCCGAGCTTCCTCCAGCTCACGTTCCTTCCGCAACATTTCTTCTTGAGCTGCAATAATCTGCAAAACAAGGACAAGATCTAAGTCCGTGGGCAATGACCATGAGAAGAGGTCACCAAAGTGTAGAATCGGACTACAGTGATGGCATCAGGGAAGAGAATCTCAGCCAGACGTCCTGACAAGACGGGGGGCGCTATGAGGACATCCACCCGATACACTGCACCGAGTAGCGGACAGTCCTTCTGACGTAGTCCCTGCAGGATCCCGGCCATCTCACCTGTGCGATCCCTCCTACCATCTTCTCCTTCACCACCACCGTCTCGTCATACTCTTGGAACGCTGCCGCCTTTTGAGCGGCTTTCACGAGGTTGTCGGACGCTCTCTTCACGGCGTTTCCTGCTACCTGTAGACATACGACATGATTAGAGGTGAAGGCCGCTCTCCATGATCCCGTCACATCAGTGCCCTCGCTCCACTCACCTGCAGTCTCTTCATGGCCTCAGAATCATGGTCGGCCTTGACTTTACAGGCCACAAGTAGCTGCGCTGTCGATGCCGCCACCTGCTTCGCTGATGAAATCAGTTTCTCCTCGCTGGCGTGACCCTGGACGGCGGCATTTGCGGCCTCACACAAATTACTGGTAGCGGCAGCGACCATCCTGGCCTGAGGGAACAACGACAGTCATGTCAAGTCCAAGTCTGGAGAACTCTACGAGTCTGCACTGACAGATACTCACAGCGGAGATGAGACCCTGCGACCATTGTCCGTCATCTACTGCGTTGGCTGGGATTGCTCCGACCTGTGGAAGAAAGCAGAAACGTGTTACAGAGAAACACTGAGGAACAATAAGAAGAACATATGACCATCCCACCAGTGAGAAGAACCCACCTTGCCTTGGGCCACCAGCTCTCTCTGGGCTGCAGAGGCCGCTTTCACAAGGGCACTGGTGGCCGCTGCAATGGACTTTGCTGCCTCCAGGATCTGCTCCTCGAAGTTCAAGCTCTCGTCTGCCTGCTGCAAATACAGAAGAGCCGACAGTGAGTATCACAAGGCCGACGTATCACCGATCACCGAGTCAACGTCTTGTGTTATAGTAAGGCGCCGGTCCACCAGGGGCCCTAAAGAGGGTTTACATTTTGGGGACCTACCTTGGGTTTGGCACGTGGCTTCAGCTGCTCCAGCTTCTTGGCTGCTGCCTCTATAGCAGCCGCGGCTCCCAGGAGCTCGTTCTCAGCAATAACTGTGGGGTCTTCAGGGTCCACCCATTCAGTACCTGGTCACATGGAGGAACCGACAGATTAGAGGGCGCCGTGTGGACCCAACCAGCACATGACTACAGCGCGGCACCCCAGGATCAGACTCAGTATGGCCGACTCTACTTCTGCATGGAAACAGACGACAGACCAACCCCGTGTAGTCACATTTCCTTTCATCCATGTCCTACTTTGGGTGAAGCAGATGAATGGATGAAGAGCGGAGAGTGAGACTACACGGGGGCTGTTTGTTGTCTGATACCAGGGTGATGCATAGGACAGGACAGAGGTCTCTGGGGTTCCCTCCATGTTGATGGGTTCTCCTTTATCACCACCATCCTCGCCCCTCCATGTCCTGCCCCAAGCTGTAGCGCCCCCCACTACTGCCTGGTTGGGTCCATTCATCGCTAGTGCTACTTGTGGTTCAGTATCACCGCCATATACTGGAGCGTATCCATGTGGGGAGCACACGGTATACATGTGGGGAGCACACCGCCATATACTGGAGCGTATACATGTGGGGAGCACACGGTATACATGTGGGGAGCACACCGCTATATACTGGAGCCTATACATGTGGGGAGCACATCGCCATATACTGGAGCATATACATGTGGGGAGCACACGGTATACATGTGGGGAGCACACCGCCATATACTGGAGCGTATACATGTGGGGAGCACACGGTATACATGTGGGGAGCACACGGTATACATGTGGGGAGCACACCGCTATATACTGGAGCCTATACATGTGGGGAGCACACCGCTATATACTGGAGTGTATACATGTGGGGAGCACACGGCATACATGTGGGGAGCACACCGCCATATACTGGAGCGTATACATGTGGGGAGCACACGGTATACATGTGGGGAGCACACGGCATACATGTGGGGAGCACACGGCATACATGTGGGGAGCACACGGTATACATGTGGGGAGCACACGACCATATACTGGAGCGTATACATGTGGGGAGCACACTGCCATATACTGGAGCGTATACATGTGGGGAGCACACTGCCATATACTGGAGCGTATACATGTGGGGAGCACACTGCCATATACTGGAGCGTATACATGTGGGGAGCACACGGTATACATGTGGGGAGCACACGGCATACATGTGGGGAGCACACGGTATACATGTGGGGAGCACACGGTATACATGTGGGGAGCACACCGCCATATACTGGAGCGTATACATGTGGGGAGCACACCGCCATATACTGGAGCGTATACATGTGGGGAGCACACGGTATACATGTGGGGAGCACACGGTATACATGTGGGGAGCACACGGTATACATGTGGGGAGCACACCGCCATATACTGGAGCGTATACATGTGGGGAGCACACGGTATACATGTGGGGAGCACACGGCATACATGTGGGGAGCACACGGCATACATGTGGGGAGCACACGGTATACATGTGGGGAGCACACCGCCATATACTGGAGCGTATACATGTGGGGAGCACACGGTATACATGTGGGGAGCACACGGCATACATGTGGGGAGCACACGGCATACATGTGGGGAGCACACGGTATACATGTGGGGAGCACACCGCCATATACTGGAGCGTATACATGTGGGGAGCACACGGTATACATGTGGGGAGCACACGGCATACATGTGGGGAGCACACGGCATACATGTGGGGAGCACACGGTATACATGTGGGGAGCACACGGTATACATGTGGGGAGCACACGGTATACATGTGGGGAGCACACGGCATACATGTGGGGAGCACACGGCATACATGTGGGGAGCACACGGCATACATGTGGGGAGCACACGGCATACATGTGGGGAGCACACGGCATACATGTGGGGAGCACACGGCATACATGTGGGGAGCACACGGCATACATGTGGGGAGCACACGGCATACATGTGGGGAGCACACGGTATACATGTGGGGAGCACACGGTATACATGTGGGGAGCACACGGTATACATGTGGGGAGCACATGGTATACATGTGGGGAGCACACGGCACCTTTCATGGCCTCGGCAGCCTGGATGAGCTCCGTCACTGAACCAGCCACTTGCTTGGAGAAGCCGGCCAGCTGTTGCTTCAGGTCAGCGCTCGGTTTCTGAAGGATCTGTGTGGACAGAAGATGGTGAGGATGAGACCAGGGTGACCCGGCCCCTCGGCCGCCCCTCTGCTGCCCCTCATACTCACCACCAGTACGTGGTCCAGGAGCTGCAGGTAGCCTGCGGAGCACTCCTTACCGAACCTCATAGCCCGGATGCGTACGTCGGGGCTCACCTCGGGGTGGTAGGCGGCTTCCTGTGGACACAGTGAACAGACCATCATCATCACTAGGCTTCGCTTCTCACGTCACGCTTACACACCCGAGTGTTGCATCCCCGCACCTTGCATGATCGCAGCATGTCAGCGATAGCCCGGCGGCTCAGATTGGCGGTGGCGATGACATCTTCCTGTCGACACGAGTTTCCAGCAGCGACGGCCTTGGCCGTGGCCATGGTGATGCCTTTGGTCATGCGAATGAAGTCTTCTGGGGTGGAAGTCTGAGGAGGCGGCTCCGGAGAGGAGAAGACCTAAGATGTAGGAGGGGGAGGAGACAGTAAAGCTGCGCCCGTCCATATCACTGACCACGTCACCGTCATGACCCCCCAGACTCACCGCAAGCTCCTGCCTTATGTGCTCTATTGTGGCCTCCAGGGCCCGGGTCCCCTTGGTGGCCTCGTCCTCTACAGCCTTCACGGTTTTCAAGAGAGACGTCACATTGGTCACCATAACCTGGAAGCAGCACAAAACCTGTAAGCTGAGGACACCGGGCACCACGTCAGCCACGGACCCCAGAAGGTCATGTAGGGACTTACCTTAGCGGAATTCTTCAGCTGGTAGACTGATGGGTCATCGCTGGACTTGCCGGCGGCGGCTTTGGTGGCGCTGATGAGATCTCCCAAGGCCTTGGCCACATCCTTTACTGCATTTATAAGAACCACCTAAGGAGAAGCACAAGAGACAAATGGGAGGGTGGTCAGAGGAGGAGTCACCAGGCCTGAGACAACCTATGGCCATCCCCAGAGGCCGCAGCACACGGCTCATCTACAATCACTAAACTCCATCCTTGGAGGGGGCTGATGTCCCTCATTTCTTAAAGGGACCTCCCACGTTTCCTTACATCGGGGCGGAGTGGTTTGAAGTGTCCATTACTCTGCCCCTATATCTTACCATAGGATAGACTTCTAAGAGCCGAATCCTTTACACCCCCTCCTAGTCCCTGGAGTCATCCGAAGCCCCCCACTCCCACCATGAACGTATACACTTACCTGAGTTTCTGGGTCCTCCGACCCCAGGCTGGCGGCACCCAGCTTAACATTCTCTGCCAGTCGTGTGATGGTGGTGACGGATGACTGCGCTGCCTGCGCCAACTTCTCCTGGCTCGATGTGGCATTCTGAACCAAGACCTTTGTGTCTTCTACCAGGGCTTTGGCCGTCTTCAGGATGCCCTCGCTGGAAGGCAAATGGCGTCATGGAGGGTTATAAGGGGGAATAGGGGCCACACAGGGTTACAAGAGGCCACAGGGGATTACAAGGGCCCACACAGGGAACCATTAGAAACAGGGCCTGACCACATCAGGAGGAATCATTGCTCACCGGTGATCTGCAAAGGTCTCTGCGTTCTCGCGGTTCAGCGTTCCGGCGGTGGCAAACATAATGGTGGTGTCCAAGTCGGCAATAATTCCAGACACAGCACTGGCAGCCGTAATACAGGCCTGCGTGCCCCGGTTACCGGCCTGCAGGGCGGCCAACACATGGGAGACCTAAGAGTAATAACACAGGGTGAAGGCCGCACATGGGGGTGAGGGTCAGGTACGAGCGTCCCGCCTGATGGTCACCACCTACCTTCTCTGACACCAGCCGGGCACAGTCAATCAGTTCTCTCTTGGTGTAGGTGTCAGTGGGGCAGCACTGCAGGGCTCCGGCCTTAGTGACCAGCTGAGAGCAGCCATGTCCCAGATCCTGTACCCTCTGCTTAATATGGGATCCAATCTGAAAGACAAGACGTGCAGGTAAGTGGGAGAAGACGACATGAGGACCATGTGACCCCAGGCCAGCGGCACCGCTCACCTCTTCATTCTCCGCAGTCATAGACGCTGGTTTGGCGTCATTAGCAAGTTGGCCGTAGTCAGTAGTAAGTTGGCTCGCCAGGGTCCCCAGCTCATCCGGATTGGTGGTGGATTTAGTCACCTGGAAAGAGCAAAAACAGAAATCCAGTAATATGATCTATAGATGGATATGGCCGAGGCTACACCGGGCTGAGAGGAAACAAGCCCGGCCCCAATGTGACTGTGATGACCTCAGATAATGTATAACCTGACCTCAATGTGACTGTGATGGACCCCAGATAATGTATAACCTGACCTCAATGTGACTGCGATGACCCCAGGTAATGTATAACCTGACCTCAATGTGACTGTGATGACCTCAGATAATGTATAACCTGACCTCAATGTGACTATGATGACCCCAGGTAATGTATAACCTGACCCCAATGTAGCTGTGATGACCCCAGATAATGTATAACCTGACCCCAATGTAGCTGTGATGACCTCAGGTAAGGTATAATCTGACCTCAATGTGACTGTGATGACCCCAGGTAATGTATAACCTGACCTCAATGTGACTGTGATGACCCCAGATAATGTATAACCTGACCCCAATGTGACTGTGATGACCTCAGATAATGTATAACCTGACTTCAATGTAACTGTGATGTCCCCAGGTAATGTATAACCTGACCTCAATGTGACTGTGATGACCTCAGATAATGTATAACCTGACCTCAATGTGACTGTGATGACCTCAGATAATGTATAACCTGACCTCAATGTGACTGTGATGACCCCAGGTAATGTATAACCTGACCCCAATGTAACTGTGATGACCTCAGATAATGTATAACCTGACCTCAATGTGACTGTGATGTCCCCAGGTAATGTATAACCTGACCTCAATGTGACTGTGATGACCTCAGATAATGTATAACCTGACCTCAATGTGACTGTGATGACCCCAGGTAATGTATAACCTGACCCCAATGTGACTGTGATGACCTCAGATAATGTATAACCTGACCTCAATGTGACTGTGATGACCCCAGGTAATGTATAACCTGACCCCAATGTAACTGTGATGACCTCAGATAATGTATAACCTGACCTCAATGTGACTGTGATGTCCCCAGGTAATGTATAACCTGACCTCAATGTGACTGTGATGACCTCAGATAATGTATAACCTGACCTCAATGTAACTGTGATGTCCCCAGGTAATGTATAACCTGACCTCAATGTGACTGTGATGACCTCAGATAATGTATAACCTGACCTCAATGTGACTGTGATGACCCCAGGTAATGTATAACCTGACCCCAATGTAACTGTGATGACCTCAGGTAAGGTATAATCTGACCTCAATGTGACTGTGATGACCTCAGATAATGTATAACATGACCCCAATGTGACTGTGATGACCCCAGATAATGTATAACCTGACCCCAATGTGACTATGATGACCCCAGATAATGTATAACCTGACCCCAATGTGACTGTGATGACCCCAGATAATGTATAACCTGACCCCAATGTGATGTCCCCAGATAATGTATAACCTGACCTCAATGTGACTGTGATGTCCCCAGATAATGTATAACCTGACCCCAATGTGACTGTGATGACCCCAGATAATGTATAACCTGACCTCCATGTGACTATGATGACCCCAGATAATGTATAACCTGACCCCAATGTGACTGTGATGACCCCAGGTAATGTATAACCTGACCTCCATGTGACTATGATGACCCCAGATAATGTATAACCTGACCCCAATGTGACTGTGATGACCCCAGGTAATGTATAACCTGACCTCAATGTGACTGTGATGTCCCCAGATAATGTATAACCTGACCTCAATGTGACTGTGATGACCCCAGATAATGTATAACCTGACCTCCATGTGACTATGATGTCCCCAGATAATGTATAACCTGACCTCCATGTGACTATGATGTCCCCAGATAATGTATAACCTGACCTCCATGTGACTATGATGTCCCCAGATAATGTATAACCTGACCCCAATGTGATGTCCCCAGATAATGTATAACCTGACCTCCATGTGACTATGATGACCCCAGATAATGTATAACCTGACCTCCATGTGACTATGATGTCCCCAGATAATGTATAACCTGACCCCAATGTGATGTCCCCAGATAATGTATAACCTGACCTCCATGTGACTATGATGACCCCAGATAATGTATAACCTGACCCCAATGTGATGTCCCCAGATAATGTATAACCTGACCTCCATGTGACTATGATGACCCCAGATAATGTATAACCTGACCTCAATGTGACTGTGATGACCCCAGATAATGTATAACCTGACCTCCATGTGACTATGATGACCCCAGATAATGTATAACCTGACCCCAATGTGACTGTGATGACCCCAGGTAATGTATAACCTGACCTCCATGTGACTATGATGACCCCAGATAATGTATAACCTGACCTCACTGTGATGACCTTGGATATTAGACCTGGTACCATCTTGGCTCGGTGTCCAGCACTCACCATCTCCTGCACGGTCACAGCTATGGCCTTGGCCGTCTTCACCATGGTCGTCTGATAATCCACGAATGATCCCTCAGGTTCCCCGATGGTCTGCTCGTCCAGCTGCAGTAAGAGTGGTGATAGATGAGTCGCCCGGTCACAGCAGTCACCACCCATGCCAGCTGCACCTACACACACCTACCTTATTGATAGCCTGAGTGATGGAGTCCACCATGCCCCCGACCGCTCCTGCCGCACTCGCTGCCTCATTAAGAGTCGCCGTCAGGTCATCCACCGCTTCATGCATCATCTGAGCCGCTTCATCCAGCGCCTCCTGTGTATGTGCTGCCACCTGCAATGGCCAAAACCACAATGTAGGGTGAGCTCAGCCGGCCGTGAGGGGCACTCCTAGATGGCGGGCCCTCAGATCGGCTCCTGGCCTCTAACCTTGGGGTTGCCTCCAGCCTCCTTGGCGGTGTATAGCATCTGCAGGGCCGATTCTGCTAAGGTCTTGGTCTGGTCCAGTAGGTTCATCTGCTGCTGGTGGTTGATGGTCTTCGATGAGGCTCCAATAGCTGCGTGGGTCAAAGGCTCAAAGTACTGCGCTATCTGAGACACCTGCAAGGGCAAAGAACCCAAGACGGACTGTTACAGAGTGCTCAAAGGACTGCTAAAAAGGCTGCACACCCCTGAGAGACCCTCACCTTGTGTCCGAGCTGTGACGAGTCTGCTCTCGCTGCTGAGGCCAGCGGGTCTATGAGGTTGCTGATCTCCTGCACCGACGTCTGCATCTGGTTGTGCAAAGCCTAGACAGAGAGGAGATGATGTTAGAGAAAGGCAGCAGTATAAAGCAGGTGCACAACCTGTGCCATGACCCACACTCACCTCCTGGGATATCCCTTCTCGTGGGCTCAGCTGCTGACTAATGGCTTCCAAGGAGGCCTGGTCCAGCTCCCTCACCGCCTGGTTCAGCAGATCAATGGCCTGGTCACATTCTCTCTGACCTGGTGCCTTGTCCCTGTGGAGACACCAATATGTAAAGGAGTCCTGACCATCCCCCCATGTATACTGACTGACATGTAAAGGAGTCCTGACCATCCCCCCGTGTATACTGACTGACATGTAAAGGAGTCCTGTCCATCCCCCCGTGTATACTGACTGACATGTACAGAAGTCCTGACCATCCCCCCGTGTATACTGACTGACATGTACAGAAGTCCTGACCATCCCCCCGTGTATACTGACTGACATGTAAAGGAGTCCTGACCATCCCCCGTGTATACTGACTGACATGTAAAGGAGTCCTGACCATCCCCCCATGTATACTGACTGACATGTAAAGGAGTCCTGACCCTCCCCCCGTGTATACTGACTGACATGTAAAGGAGTCCTGACCATCCCCCCGTGTATACTGACTGACATGTAAAGGAGTCCTGACCATCCCCCCGTGTATACTGACTGACATGTAAAGGAGTCCTGACCATCCCCCCATGTATACTGACTGACATGTAAAGGAGTCCTGACCATCCCCCCGTGTATACTGACTGACATGTATAGAAGTCCTGACCATCCCCCCGTGTATACTGACTGACATGTAAAGGAGTCCTGACCATCCCCCCGTGTATACTGACTGACATGTACAGAAGTCTTGACCATCCCCCCGTGTATACTGACTGACATGTAAAGGAGTCCTGACCATCCCCCCGTGTATACTGACTGACATGTAAAGGAGTCCTGACCATCCCCCCGTGTATACTGACTGACATGTAAAGGAGTCCTGACCATCCCCCGTGTATACTGACTGACATGTAAAGGAGTCCTGTCCATCCCCCCGTGTATACTGACTGACATGTAAAGGAGTCCTGACCATCCCCCCGTGTATACTGACTGACATGTAAAGGAGTCCTGTCCATCCCCCCGTGTATACTGACTGACATGTAAAGGAGTCCTGACCATCCCCCCGTGTATACTGACTGACATGTAAAGGAGTCCTGACCATCCCCCCGTGTATACTGACTGACATGTAAAGGAGTCCTGACCATCCCCCCATGTATACTGACTGACATGTAAAGGAGTCCTGACCATCCCCCCGTGTATACTGACTGACATGTACAGAAGTCCTGACCATCCCCCCGTGTATACTGACTGACATGTAAAGGAGTCCTGTCCATCCCCCCGTGTATACTGACTGACATGTAAAGGAGTCCTGACCATCCCCCCGTGTATACTGACTGACATGTAAAGGAGTCCTGACCATCCCCCCGTGTATACTGACTGACATGTAAAGGAGTCCTGACCATCCCCCCGTGTATACTGACTGACATGTAAAGGAGTCCTGACCATCCCCCGTGTATACTGACTGACATGTAAAGGAGTCCTGACCATCCCCCCGTGTATACTGACTGACATGTAAAGGAGTCCTGACCATCTCCCCGTGTATACTGACTGACATGTACAGAAGTCCTGACCATCCCCCCGTGTATACTGACTGACATGTACAGAAGTCCTGACCATCCCCCCGTGTATACTGACTGACATGTAAAGGAGTCCTGACCATCCCCCCGTGTATACTGACTGACATGTACAGAAGTCCTGACCATCCCCCCGTGTATACTGACTGACATGTAAAGGAGTCCTGACCATCCCCCCGTGTATACTGACTGACATGTACAGAAGTCCATCCCCACGTGTATACTGACTGACATGTACAGAAGTCCTGACCATCCCCCCATGTATACTGACTGACATGTAAAGGAGTCCTGACCATCCCCCCGTGTATACTGACTGACATGTAAAGGAGTCCTGACCATCCCCCGTGTATACTGACTGACATGTAAAGGAGTCCTGACCATCCCCCGTGTATACTGACTGACATGTACAGAAGTCCTGACCATCCCCCCATGTATACTGACTGACATGTAAAGGAGTCCTGACCATCCCCCGTGTATACTGACTGACATGTACAGAAGTCCTGACCATCCCCCCGTGTATACTGACTGACATGTACAGAAGTCCTGACCATCCCCCCGTGTATACTGACTGACATGTACAGAAGTCCTGACCATCCCCCCATGTATACTGACTGACATGTAAAGGAGTCCTGACCATCCCCCCGTGTATACTGACTGACATGTAAAGGATTCCTGACCATCCCCCCGTGTATACTGACTGACATGTACAGAAGTCCTGACCATCCCCCCGTGTATACTGACTGACATGTAAAGGAGTCCTGACCATCTCCCCGTGTATACTGACTGACATGTAAAGGAGTCCTGACCATCCCCCCGGGTATACTGACTGACATGTACAGAAGTCCTGACCATCCCCCCATGTATACTGACTGACATGTAAAGGAGTCCTGACCATCCCCCGTGTATACTGACTGACATGTACAGAAGTCCTGACCATCCCCCCGTGTATACTGACTGACATGTACAGAAGTCCTGACCAACCCCCCATGTATACTGACTGACATGTAAAGGAGTCCTGACCATCCCCCGTGTATACTGACTGACATGTAAAGGATTCCTGACCATCCCCCCGTGTATACTGACTGACATGTACAGAAGTCCTGACCATCCCCCCGTGTATACTGACTGACATGTACAGAAGTCCTGACCATCCCCCCGTGTATACTGACTGACATGTAAAGGAGTCCTGACCATCTCCCCGTGTATACTGACTGACATGTACAGAAGTCCTGACCATCCCCCCATGTATACTGACTGACATGTAAAGGAGTCCTGACCATCCCCCGTGTATACTGACTGACATGTACAGAAGTCCTGACCATCCCCCCATGTATACTGACTGACATGTACAGAAGTCCTGACCATCTCCCCGTGTATACTGACTGACATGTAAAGGAGTCCTGACCATCTCCCCGTGTATACTGACTGACATGTAAAGGAGTCCTGACCATCCCCCCGTGTATACTGACTGACATGTAAAGGAGTCCTGACCATCCCCCCGTGTATACTGACTGACATGTAAAGGAGTCCTGACCATCCTCCCGTGTATACTGACTGACATGTAAAGGAGTCCTGACCATCCCCCCGTGTATACTGACTGACATGTAAAGGAGTCCTGACCATCTCCCCATGTATACTGACTGACATGTACAGAAGTCCTGACCCTCCCCCCGTGTATACTGACTGACATGTACAGAAGTCCTGACCATCCCCCCGTGTATACTGACTGACATGTACAGAAGTCCTGACCCTCCCCCCGTGTATACTGACTGACATGTACAGAAGTCCATCCTCACCTCATATTGGTAATCAGCTTCTTGATTGAATCGGATACGGTGCGGGAGTGTCCAGCCAGCACTGACCACTGGGGAGGGTCCTTGGGGTTGGCAGCTAGAGACCGCGCCGTCTGGATGAGGCCAGAGGAACTCTCCAACATGACCTTAGCGGAGCTGACAATCGGCTCCATGGCACGGAGACCCTGAAAAAAGTGACGACACCCAGAATTAGGCCAAGGAAAAGCGTGCAAATGTGGAGCGTGCAGAGCGGGTGTGCGAGTCCTGACCTCAGGGGAGATCTGCGCCGGGACACTGGCAAATTCTGGGTTGGAAGCAAAGGCGGTGAGGTTCTCCACTGCCTGGATCAGGGGCACGGTGGCATCACGGCACTTCACCCGATTCTCCTCATTGAACGCTCCATCCAGGGCCTGAAACAGAAGAGATGACCATGAAGGACACTGCCCCCTGAGAGGTTGGACGGTGCGCCCCCCCCCGAGGGGCTGGACAGCGCCCCCTGAGGGGTTGGACGGTGCGCCCCCTGAGGGGTTGGACAGCGCCCCCTCACTACGTTATGGTGGACATACCTTGATGGTCTTCACCAGGTTGGCCGTGCTGTTTGCCACCTCCTTGGCTGACTGCACAAACTGCCTCTTGGCCACAGGGTTGGCGGTGTGAGTGGAGGCCAGGCGGCAGGCGTTGCAGAGGGCAGACGTGTGTTTGGCCACGATGGTGGCCGCTGACAGCACCTGTGTGTAAAGCAGACATAGGATGAAGGCCTGGTCAGAGAACCCGCATACTCCATGCCACCTCCGAGCACTTACCTGGGACTGTGTGCAGGCCGGGTCTCCCAGGTTCTGACACGCCATCTGTATGGCCTGGTTAGCTCGTGCAAACTGCGTGGGATCCACAAGACCCTGCTGACCAGCACGACTGCTGGGGTCCGACACTCCAACAAGATAGGCGGCCTGAGCAAAGGGGAGACCACAACTCACTATGTGAGGTACAGGACAGAGTATACAAACTGACTGCTGGCGCCCTACACTAAGTGCGAGTCCTGGTGCGCTACGTGACAAACTGCACAAACAGCACTGGTGCTCTGCACTGCACCTTACAGTAACAGTGCCAGTAGTGACAGTATATACAGAGATCACCAGGGAGGAGTCAGGCCGGTATATACAGAGATCACCAGGGAGGAGTCCGGCCTGGTATATACAGAGATCACCAGGGAGGAGTCAGGCCAATATATACAGAGATCACCAGGGAGGAGTCCGGCCGGTATATACAGAGATCACCAGGGAGGAGTCCGGCCGGTATATACAGAGATCACCAGGGAGGAGTCCGGCCGGTATATACAGAGATCACCAGGGAGGTGTCCGGCCGGTATATACAGAGATCACCAGGGAGGAGTCCGGCCGGTATATACAGAGATCACCAGGGAGGAGTCCGGCCGGTATATACAGAGATCACCAGGGAGGAGTCCGGCCGGTATATACAGAGATCACCAGGGAGGAGTCCGGCCGGTATATACAGAGATCACCAGGGAGGAGTCAGGCCGGTATATACAGAGATCACCAGGGAGGAGTCCGGCCGGTATATACAGAGATCACCAGGGAGGAGTCCGGCCGGTATATACAGAGATCACCAGGGAGGAGTCCGGCCAATATATACAGAGATCACCAGGGAGGAGTCCGGCCGGTATATACAGAGATCACCAGGGAGGAGTCCGGCCGGTATATACAGAGATCACCAGGGAGGAGTCAGGCCGGTATATACAGAGATCACCAGGGAGGAGTCAGGCCGGTATATACAGAGATCACCAGGGAGGAGTCCGGCCGGTATATACAGAGATCACCAGGGAGGAGTCAGGCCGGTATATACAGAGATCACCAGGGAGGAGTCCGGCCGGTATATACAGAGATCACCAGGGAGGAGTCCGGCCGGTATATACAGAGATCACCAGGGAGGTGTCCGGCCGGTATATACAGAGATCACCAGGGAGGAGTCCGGCCGGTATATACAGAGATCACCAGGGAGGTGTCCGGCCGGTATATACAGAGATCACCAGGGAGGTGTCCGGCCGGTATATACAGAGATCACCAGGGAGGAGTCCGGCCGGTATATACAGAGATCACCAGGGAGGAGTCCGGCCAATATATACAGAGATCACCAGGGAGGAGTCCGGCCGGTATATACAGAGATCACCAGGGAGGAGTCAGGCCGGTATATACAGAGATCACCAGGGAGGAGTCAGGCCGGTATATACAGAGATCACCAGGGAGGAGTCCGGCCGGTATATACAGAGATCACCAGGGAGGAGTCAGGCCGGTATATACAGAGATCACCAGGGAGGAGTCCGGCCGGTATATACAGAGATCACCAGGGAGGAGTCAGGCCGGTATATACAGAGATCACCAGGGAGGAGTCAGGCCGGTATATACAGAGATCACCAGGGAGGAGTCAGGCCGGTATATACAGAGATCACCAGGGAGGAGTCAGGCCGGGTATATACAGAGATCGCCAGGGAGGAGTCCGGCCGGTATATACAGAGATCACCAGGGAGGAGTCAGGCCGGTATATACAGAGATCACCAGGGAGGAGTCAGGCCGGTATATACAGAGATCACCAGGGAGGAGTCAGGCCGGTATATACAGAGATCACCAGGGAGGAGTCCAGCCGGTATATACAGAGATCACCAGGGAGGAGTCCAGCCGGTATATACAGAGATCGCCAGGGAGGAGTCCGGCCAGTATATACAGAGATCACCAGGGAGGAGTCCGGCCGGTATATACAGAGATCACCAGGGAGGAGTCCGGCCGGTATATACAGAGATCGCCAGGGAGGAGTCCGGCCGGTATATACAGAGATCGCCAGGGAGGAGTCCGGCCGGTATATACAGAGATCGCCAGGGAGGAGTCCGGCCGGTATATACAGAGATCACCAGGGAGGAGTCCGGCCGGTATATACAGAGATCGCCAGGGAGGAGTCCGGCCGGTATATACAGAGATCACCAGGGAGGAGTCCGGCCAGTATATACAGAGATCACCAGGGAGGAGTCCGGCCGGTATATACAGAGATCGCCAGGGAGGAGTCCGGCCGGTATATACAGAGATCGCCAGGGAGGAGTCCGGCCGGTATATACAGAGATCGCCAGGGAGGAGTCCGGCCGGTATATACAGAGATCACCAGGGAGGAGTCCGGCCGGTATATACAGAGATCACCAGGGAGGAGTCCGGCCGGTATATACAGAGATCACCAGGGAGGAGTCCGGCCAGTATATACAGAGATCGCCAGGGAGGAGTCCAGCCGGTATATACAGAGATCACCAGGGAGGAGTCCGGCCGGTATATACAGAGATCACCAGGGAGGAGTCCGGCCGGTATATACAGAGATCACCAGGGAGGAGTCCGGCCGGTATATACAGAGATCATCAGGGAGGAGTCCAGCCGGTATATACAGAGATCACCAGGGAGGAGTCCGGCCGGTATATACAGAGATCACCAGGGAGGAGTCCGGCCGGTATATACAGAGATCACCAGGGAGGAGTCCGGCCGGTATATTGTATATACAGAGATCACCAGGGAGGAGTCCGGCCGGTATATACAGAGATCACCAGGGAGGAGTCCGGCCGGTATATACAGAGATCACCAGGGAGGAGTCCGGCCGGTATATACAGAGATCACCAGGGAGGAGTCCGGCCGGTATATACAGAGATCACCAGGGAGGAGTCCGGCCGGTATATACAGAGATCACCAGGGAGGAGTCCGGCCGGTATATACAGAGATCACCAGGGAGGAGTCCGGCCGGTATATTGTATATACAGAGATCACCAGGGAGGAGTCCGGCCGGTATATACAGAGATCACCAGGGAGGAGTCCGGCCGGTATATACAGAGATCACCAGGGAGGAGTCCGGCCGGTATATACAGAGATCACCAGGGAGGAGTCCGGCCGGTATATACAGAGATCACCAGGGAGGAGTCCGGCCGGTATATACAGAGATCACCAGGGAGGAGTCCGGCCGGTATATACAGAGATCACCAGGGAGGAGTCCGGCCGGTATATACAGAGATCACCAGGGAGGAGTCCGGCCAGTATATACAGGATGGTGCTGGACTCCTCCTTCGTGTCATTACAGCTTCCTGTCCAGTCATCACCATCATGTCGCTGTAGTCCAGAGCACGAGGTGTCGATGCTATAACCGGAGCTACCTGCTTATAGGGCGATATTACGGCCGCACTGATGACATCACACCCTGACCTCATACCTGAGCTGCGGCCTCCGTCAGACCACACAGGGCTTTCGAGGCGGTGCTGACAGAATCCCCAAATTCCGGTAAGTTACTGGTCTTGGCGTGCTGAGATATTCCTGCCATCGACTCGCCCAGAACCTACGAGAAAACAGGTCAAGTGTGAGAGAGAACGTGTACAGGAGCGGGGCCCCGGGAAGGGAGTATGAATGGCGGGGACCCGGGAAGGGAGTATGAATGGCGGGGCCCCGGGAAGGGAGTATGAATGGCGGGGACCCGGGAAGGGAGTATGAATGGCGGGGACCCGGGAAGGGAGTATGAATGGCGGGGACCCGGGAAGGGAGTATGAATGGCGGGGACCCGGGAAGGGAGTATGAATGGCGGGGCCCCGGGAAGGGAGTATGAATGGCGGGGCCCCGGGAAGGGAGTATGAATGGCGGGGACCCGGGAAGGGAGTATGAATGGCGGGGCCCCGGGAAGGGAGTACGAATGGCGGGGCCCCGGGAAGGGAGTACGAATGGCGGGGACCCGGGAAGGGAGTACGAATGGCGGGGACCCGGGAAGGGAGTACGAATGGCGGGGACCCGGGAAGGGAGTACGAATGGCGGGGCCCCGGGAAGGGAGTACGAATGGCGGGGCCCCGGGAAGGGAGTACGAATGGCGGGGCCCCGGGAAGGGGAGTACGAATGGCGGGGCCCCGGGAAGGGAGTACGAATGCGGGCCCCGGGAAGGGAGTACGAATGGCGGGGCCCGGGAAGGGAGTACGAATGGCGGGGCCCCGGGAAGGGAGTACGAATGGCGGGGCCCCGGGAAGGGAGTACGAATGGCGGGGCCCCGGGAAGGGCGAGTACGAATGGCGGGGCCCCGGACTATTGATAAATGGACTGGTGACTAGGACTGTGATGGGTGATTGTGACTAGGACTGTATGAGGATGTGACTAGGACTGTATGAGGATGTGACTAGGACTGTATGAGGATGTGACTAGGACTGTATGAGGATGTGACTAGGACTGTATGAGGATGTGACTAGGACTGTATGAGGATGTGACTAGGACTGTATGAGGATGTGACTAGGACTGTATGAGGATGTGACTAGGACTGTATGAGGATGTGACTAGGACTGTATGAGGATGTGACTAGGACTGTATGAGGATGTGACTAGGACTGTATGAGGATGTGACTAGGACTGTATGAGGATGTGACTAGGACTGTATGAGGATGTGACTAGGACTGTATGAGGATGTGACTAGGACTGTATGGTGATGTGACTAGGACTGTATGGTGATGTGACTAGGACTGTATGAGGATGTGACTAGGACTGTATGAGGATGTGACTAGGACTGTATGAGGATGTGACTAGGACTGTATGGTGATGTGACTAGGACTGTATGAGGATGTGACTAGGACTGTATGAGGATGTGACTAGGACTGTATGGTGATGTGACTAGGACTGTATGGTGATGTGACTAGGACTGTATGAGGATGTGACTAGGACTGTATGAGGATGTGACTAGGACTGTATGAGGATGTGACTAGGACTGTATGAGGATGTGACTAGGACTGTATGAGGATGTGACTAGGACTGTATGAGGATGTGACTAGGACTGTATGGTGATGTGACTAGGACTGTATGAGGATGTGACTAGGACTGTATGAGGATGTGACTAGGACTGTATGGTGATGTGACTAGGACTGTATGAGGATGTGACTAGGACTGTATGAGGATGTGACTAGGACTGTATGAGGATGTGACTAGGACTGTATGAGGATGTGACTAGGACTGTATGAGGATGTGACTAGGACTGTATGGTGATGTGACTAGGACTGTATGAGGATGTGACTAGGACTGTATGAGGATGTGACTAGGACTGTATGAGGATGTGACTAGGACTGTATGAGGATGTGACTAGGACTGTATGAGGATGTGACTAGGACTGTATGAGGATGTGACTAGGACTGTATGAGGATGTGACTAGGACTGTATGAGGATGTGACTAGGACTGTATGAGGATGTGACTAGGACTGTATGAGGATGTGACTAGGACTGTATGAGGATGTGACTAGGACTGTATGAGGATGTGACTAGGACTGTATGAGGATGTGACTAGGACTGTATGAGGATGTGACTAGGACTGTATGAGGATGTGACTAGGACTGTATGAGGATGTGACTAGGACTGTATGAGGATGTGACTAGGACTGTATGAGGATGTGACTAGGACTGTATGAGGATGTGACTAGGACTGTATGAGGATGTGACTAGGACTGTATGAGGATGTGACTAGGACTGTATGAGGATGTGATCCGGACCTTGGAGTTCTCCATGACGTTGTCCAGGCAGTGGAAATAGGACTGGTCGTTGACGGGCTCGGTCGGGTTCTGCAGCAGCTCTCGCACAGTCTGGAATAAGACAAGTCAGGTCTCAAAATCACCTTCATACAGACCCACACAGTGACGTCACACCCTTCACCTCGGGCCCCCGCACAGTGACGTCACACCCCTCACCTCCGGCCCCCGCACAGTGACGTCACACCCCTCACCTCCGGCCCCCGCACAGTGACGTCACACCCCTCACCTCCGGCCCCCGCACAGTGACGTCACACCCCTCACCTCCGGCCCCCCGCACAGTGACATCACACCCCTCACCTCCGGCCCCCGCACAGTGACGTCACACCCCTCACCTCCAGCCCCCGCACAGTGACGTCACACCCCTCACCTCCGGCCCCCACACAGTGACGTCACACCCCTCACCTCCGGCCCCCACACAGTGACGTCACACCCCTCACCTCCGGCCCCCGCACAGTGACGTCACACCCTTCACCTCCGGCCCCCGCACAGTGACGTCACACCCCCTCACCTCCAGCCCCCCACACAGTGACGTCACACCCCTCACCTCCGGCCCCCCGCACAGTGACGTCACACCCCTCACCTCCAGCCCCCACACAGTGACGTCACACCCCCTCACCTCCAGCCCCCACACAGTGACGTCACACACCCCTCACCTCCGGCCCCCGCACAGTGACGTCACACCCCTCACCTCCGGCCCCCCGCACAGTGACGTCACACCCCTCACCTCCGGCCCCCCGCACAGTGACGTCACACCCCTCACCTCCGGCCCCCGCACAGTGACGTCACACCCCTCACCTCCGGCCCCCGCACAGTGACGTCACACCCCTCACCTCCGGCCCCCGCACAGTGACGTCACACCCCTCACCTCCGGCCCCCCGCACAGTGACGTCACACCCCCTCACCTCCGGCCCCCGCACAGTGACGTCACACCCCTCACCTCCGGCCCCCGCACAGTGACGTCACACCCCTCACCTCCGGCCCCCGCACAGTGACGTCACACCCCTCACCTCCGGCCCCCGCACAGTGACGTCACACCCCTCACCTCCGGCCCCCCGCACAGTGACGTCACACACCCTCACCTCCGGCCCCCTCACAGTGACGTCACACCCCTCACCTCCGGCCCCCTCACAGTGACGTCACACACCCCTCACCTCCGGCCCCCTCACAGTGACGTCACACCCCTCACCTCGGGCCCCCTCACAGTGACGTCACACCCCCTCACCTCGGGCCCCCCGCACAGTGACGTCACACCCCCTCACCTCGGGCCCCCCGCACAGTGACGTCACACCCCTCACCTCGGGCCCCCGCACAGTGACGTCACACCCCTCACCTCGGGCCCCCGCACAGTGACGTCACACCCCTCACCTCCGGCCCCCCTCACAGTGACGTCACACCCCTCACCTCCGGCCCCCGCACAGTGACGTCACACCCCTCACCTCCGGCCCCCTCACAGTGACGTCACACCGCTCACCTCGGGCCCCCGCACAGTGACGTCACACCCCTCACCTCGGGCCCCCGCACAGTGACGTCACACCCCTCACCTCGGGCCCCCGCACAGTGACGTCACACCCCTCACCTCGGGCCCCCGCACAGTGACGTCACACCCCTCACCTCGGGCCCCCCGCACAGTGACGTCACACCCCCTCACCTCGGGCCCCCGCACAGTGACGTCACACCCCTCACCTCCGGCCCCCTCACAGTGACGTCACACCCCTCACCTCCGGCCCCCTCACAGTGACGTCACACCCCTCACCTCCGGCCCCCTCACAGTGACGTCACACCCCTCACCTCCGGCCCCCTCACAGTGACGTCACACCCCCTCACCTCCGGCCCCCCGCACAGTGACGTCACACCCCTCACCTCCGGCCCCCTCACAGTGACGTCACACCCGCTCACCTCGGGCCCCCGCACAGTGACGTCACACCCCTCACCTCGGGCCCCCCGCACAGTGACGTCACACCCCCTCACCTCGGGCCCCCGCACAGTGACGTCACACACCCTTCACCTCGGGCCCCCCGCACAGTGACGTCACACCCCTTCACCTCGGGCCCCCCGCACAGTGACGTCACACCCTTCACCTCGGGCCCCCCGCACAGTGACGTCACACCCCTCACCTCCGGCCCCCTCACAGTGACGTCACACCCCCTCACCTCGGGCCCCCGCACAGTGACGTCACACCCTTCACCTCGGGCCCCCCGCACAGTGACGTCACACCCCCTCACCTCGGGCCCCCCGCACAGTGACGTCACACCCCCCTCACCTCGGGCCCCCCGCACAGTGACGTCACACCCCTCACCTCCAGCCCCCACACAGTGACATCACACCCCTCACCTCCAGCCCCCACACAGTGACATCACACCTCTCACCTCCGGTCCCCGCACAGTGACATCACACCCTTCACCTCGGGCCCCCCGCACAGTGACGTCACACCCTTCACCTCGGGCCCCCGCACAGTGACGTCACAACCCTTCACCTCGGGGCCCCCGCACAGTGACGTCACACCCTTCACCTCGGGCCCCCGCACAGTGACGTCACACCCCTCACCTCCGGCCCCCGCACAGTGACGTCACACCCCTCACCTCGGGCCCCCGCACAGTGACGTCACACACCCCTCACCTCCGGCCCCCACACAGTGACGTCACACCCCTCACCTCCGGCCCCCACACAGTGACGTCACACCCCTCACCTCCAGCCCCCGCACAGTGACGTCACACCCCTCACCTCCGGCCCCCCGCACAGTGACGTCACACCCCCTCACCTCCGGCCCCCGCACAGTGACGTCACACCCCTCACCTCCGGCCCCCGCACAGTGACGTCACACCCCTCACCTCGGGCCCCCGCACAGTGACGTCACACCCCTCACCTCGGGCCCCCGCACAGTGACGTCACACCCCTCACCTCCGGCCCCCGCACAGTGACATCACACCCCCTCACCTCCAGCCCCCGCACAGTGACATCACACCCCTCACCTCCGGCCCCCGCACAGTGACATCACACCCCTCACCTCCAGCCCCCGCACAGTGACGTCAAACCCCTCACCTCCAGTTCCCGCAGAGCGTTGTCACATTCCTTTTGGCCCGGGGCTTGTTGCGTGCACACTGTGATGAGCTGGTTGATGCTGTCCGTCACCGCCCTGACCAGACAAACATTAGTGAGTGACCCCTGCAGGACAGCAGCCCCCCTCCCATATATACACAGCACAGCTAGAACATATCCAGTGCTCCTGGGAGTTGTGCAGGATACATATGGGGTGGAGGAGCCATGTATACAGCATACTGAAGGCAGACATTACACACATGTATATAGCCGTACCTGGCCGCAGCGGCTAGCTGGCTCTTCAGGTTCGGAGCGGCAGGGTCGGCAGACAGAGCTTTGGCTGCCAGTAACAACTTGCTGGATGACAAGGAGATGCTCTTCAGGTTGGAGACCACCTGGGCCTGGTCCTCCTTGTTCTGAGGGCACAAGAAACCAATCACTGAGTGTTACGTGCGGCTGTGGCTCTCTACATACTCCTGTCACAGCTGTAACTCACGTCTCAGGACGGCCAGAAAGACCCTGAGGAGACGTCAGAGCTTTTCTTCTACATTATAAGACTGACATCCCCCTGAACCCAATGCCACAGCCCCGCACCACAATCTCCACCTGTCCTGCCTTCATTGTACCTGAGTCTGTCCTGACTTCATTGTACCTGAGTCTGTCCTGACTTCATTGTACCTGAGTCTGTCCTGACTTCATTGTACCTGAGTCTGTCCTGACTTCATTGTACCCGAGTCTGTCCTGACTTCATTGTACCTGAGTCTGTCCTGACTTCATTGTACCTGAGTCTGTCCTGCCATCTCCACTCCTGCCTGGAGGAACTCATTGAAGTCCTGACCATATTTGCCAGAAGCCTTGGCCAGATCCTGCGGGGTTCCTCGGGAAGCTTGCACAAGTTCATTGGCAGACTGATTGAGGCCGGCCGCCGCCTGGTTCAGCTGACTCTGCGCTTCTTGGAAGTTCTTGTTGCTGGGAGGGAACTGAAAAGTAAAGATGAACAGTGACAGGAAGAGTTATCATAGAGTCAGGACGATATTAAGGGGTTATCTACTGGGGACTGTACTGAGTGCAGTCAGGTGAGATCACAAGGTCTTCATGATGGTGGAGGATTGTCCAGGGGGGTCTGCAATGAGCGCCATCTAGATCACTACGACCAGATCAGTGAGAGGGTGGAGGTCCATGGAGGTGACGGGGTGGACACTTACCGAGGTGGCGGGGTGGAGGTCCATGGAGGTGACGGGGTGGACACTTACCGAGGTGGCGGGGTGGAGGTCCATGGAGGTGACGGGGTGGACACTTACCGAGGTGGCCAGGAGCTTCTTACTGGCTTCACCAATGCTCTTAATGGCGGCGTCCACATCTCTCTGTCCGGGCAGACAGTTCACACATCGGCTCAGGGCCTGAGACACGGCCTTAGCGACCTGCAGGGAGGGAAAGGGCAACATCAGACTGGACACCTGAGAACAAGACTAAGCGGGAGGACAGGAGGAACCCCCAGCACGGCCCCCCCAGCATTCAGCAGGACAGCAGGGCTCCTCAGCACTCAGCAGGGCCCCCCAGCACCCAGGAGGAACCCCCAGCATTCAGCAGGGCCCACTCAGCAGGAAGGGAAAGGGCAACATCAGACTGGATACCTGAGAAAAAGACTGAGCGGGAGGACAGGAGGAACCCCCAGCACTCAGAAGGACAGCAGAACCCCTCCCCCCCCAGCACTCAGCAGGACCCCCCCCCCCCCAGCACTCAGCAGGACAGCAGGAACCCCCCCCCCCTCCAGGAACCCCCAGCAGGGCCCCCCAGCACTCGGAAGGAAAGGAGGGCCCCCAGCACTCAGAAGGAAAGGAGGGCCCCCCAGCACTCAGAAGGAAAGGAGGGCCCCCAGCACTCAGCAGGACAGGAGGGTCTCAGCAGGACAGGAGGGCTCCCCAATACCAAGCAGGAGTACAGGAGGGCCCCCCCCAATACTCAGCAGAAAGACTGCCCCTAAACACTAAGGAGTACAGGAGGGGTCCCCAATACTAATCAGGAGAACAGGAGGGGCCCCAATACTCAGTAGAAGGACTCTGCCCGTAATACTAAGGAGGACAGGAGGGCACTCCAATAATCAACAGGACTGGAGGGGTCTCCAAAACTCAGCAGGGGGTCCTGCCCCCATTCTTACCAGTCAGGGGCCACGTACCTGAGCCAGTCTCTGCTGACCTTCGGCATCCGCAGGTTTACCCACAGCCCTTTTGGCTTCTTCAATGAGATTCCCGGCCTTGTCCATGACGTCTCCGGCGCACTCTAACATTGCGTTCTGGACTGCTGGGTCCGAAAGAGTTGGCGGCCACCCCACGACTGGCCTGGGCCAGAGACTTCAGAGCCTGGGCAACATCACGGGCGGCCCGGCCTGACCAAGAGAAGAAGAGACTGCAAATGAGGGACAAGAGACTGCACAGAGACCACAAGACTGCACAGAGACCACGAGACATCACACACAAGACAAGAGACTGCACACACAAGACAAGAGACTGCACAGAGACCACGAGACATCACACACAAGACAAGAGACTGCACAGAGACCACGAGACATCACACACAAGACAAGAGACTGCACAGAGACCACAAGACATCACACACAAGACAAGAGACTGCACAGAGACCCACAAGACTGCACACACAGGACAAGAGACTGCACAGAGACAGCACACACAAGAGACTGCACATGCAGAGCGCACAGAGGCACACAGTCCCGGGCACAGGACTTACCTGTGTAGTTCTCGTTTCCGTGCACGATCTCCCCCAGCAGTTGTGCGATGGCCGAGCTCACGGCTTTTGTGCTACTTCCCAAATCTTGAGAGCATTTCTCCATCTGTGTAAGAGAGAGCAGAGTGAGTGTCGCCCTCTTACCTCCCTATATACATATATACAGCGGCCCCTCGCCCCGGCTCAGGTCTCGCCCGCCCGCCCACTCACCGTCTCTCCAGGTAACGGCTGCAGTTTTCCTTCTCTCGCCGCCGCTTTCGCCTCTTGCAGATCTTGCTCCAGGGATCGGATGAGGTTGAGAGCAGAGTCGATCTCCAGAGGGCCGCACGCCTCCTGCGCCTGGTAGAGGGGGACAAGATTACGGGACATGCACCCTGCACAGGAGAACTGGACCCCCGACATCTCAGCAGAATATGACCAATCACTGTGACAACCAGGACCCCCCCCAAAATGGGCAGGACACCTCCCAGGACCCCCCTAACAATGAGCAGACACCTCCCAGGACCCCCCTACAATGGGCAGACACCCTCCCAGGACCCCCCCTACAATGGGCAGACACCTCCAGGACCCCCTACAATGAGCAGACACCTCCCAGGACCCCCCCTACAATGGGCAGACACCTCCCAGGACCCCCCCCTACAATGAGCAGACACCTCCCAGGACCCCCCTACAATGGGCAGACACCTCCCAGGACCCCCTACAATGAGCAGACACCTCCCAGGACCCCCCTACAATGGGCAGACACCTCCCAGGACCCCCTACAATGGGCAGACACCTCCAGGACCCCCTACAATGGGCAGACACCACCCAGGACCCCCCTACAATGAGCAGACACCTCCCAGGACCCCCCTACATTGGGCAGACACCTCCCAGGACCCCCTACAATGAGCAGACACCTCCCAGGACCCCCCCTACAATGGGCAGACACCTCCCAGGACCCCCTACAATGGGCAGACACCCTCCCAGGACCCCCCTACAATGAGCAGACACCTCCCAGGACCCCCTACAATGAGCAGACACCTCCCAGGACCCCCCCTACAATGGGCAGACACCTCCCAGGACCCCCTACAATGAGCAGACACCTCCCAGGACCCCCCTACAATGAGCAGACACCTCCCAGGACCCCCCTACAATGGGCAGACTCCTCCAGGACCCCCTACAATGGGCAGACTCCTCCCAGGACCCCCTACAATGGGCAGACACCTCCCAGGACCCCCCTACAATGGGCAGGACACCTCCCAGGACCCCCTACAATGGGCAGACACCTCCCAGGACCCCCCTACAATGGGCAGACACCTCCCAGGACCCCCCCTACAATGGGCAGGACACCTCCCAGGACCCCCCTACAATGAGCAGACACCTCCCAGGACCCCCCCTACAATGAGCAGACACCTCCCAGGACCCCCCCTACAATGAGGCAGACACCTCCCAGGGACCCCCCTACAATGGGCAGACACCTCCCAGTGGACCCCCTACAATGGGCAGACACCTCCCAGGACCCCCCTAACAATGAGCAGACACCTCCCAGGACCCCCCCTACAATGGGCAGACACCTCCCAGGACCCCCTACAATGGCAGGACACCTCCCAGGACCCCCCTACAATGGGCAGACACCTCCCAGGACCCCCCTACAATGGGCAGACACCTCCCAGGACCCCCCCTACAATGAGCAGACACCTCCCAGGACCCCCTACATTGGGCAGACACCTCCCAGGACCCCCCTACAATGAGCAGACACCTCCCAGGACCCCCCTACATTGGGCAGACACCTCCCAGGACCACCCTACATTGGGCAGACACCTCCCAGGACCCCCCCTACAATGAGCAGACACCTCCCAGGACCCCCCTACAATGGGCAGACACCTCCCAGGACCCCCTACAATGGGCAGACACCTCCCAGGACCCCCCTACAATGAGCAGACACCTCCCAGGACCCCCTACAATGAGCAGACACCTCCCCAGGACCCCCACACATAACAGCCCACCACTGTGACCTACCTTTTGTGCAGCGGTCCGGAGTTCCGCCAGAGCGGTCGCCAGGTTCTTGGTGCACTGCCCGAGCTGCATGGCGGAGGCCGGATCGGACACTGTTGGGACAGCGGCTTTTTCCAGCAGCGACCAAGTTTCCCACCGGGCTGCGAGGAGACAGAAAACACCAGTGGGCAGACGTTCCCCCCCATCTGTAGGACGTTCCATCACCCGTCCCCCCATCTGTGGAGCCCCTCGTTCCATCCCCCGCCCCCCCATCTGTAGGACCCCACGTTCCATCCCCCGCCTCCCCCCCCCATCTGTAGGACCCCACGTTCCATCCCCCGACCCCCCCCCCCCATCTGTGGAGCCCCTCGTTCCATCCCCGCCCCCCCATCTGTAGGACCCCCACGTTCCATCCCCCGCCTCCCCCCCCATCTGTAGGACCCCACGTTCCATCCCCCGACCCCCCCCCCATCTGTGGAGCCCCTAGTTCCATCCCCGCCCCCCCCATCTGTAGGACCCCACGTTCCATCCCCCGCCTCCCCCCATCTGTAGGACTCCACGTTCCATCCCCCGACCCCCATCTGTAGGATCCCACGTTCCATCCCCCGCCTCCCCCCATCTGTAGGATCCCACGTTCCATCCCCCGACCCCCCATCTGTAGGACCCCACGTTCCATCCCCCGACCCCCATCTGTAGGACCCACGTTCCATCCCCCGACGCCCATCTGTAGGATCCCACGTTCCATCCCCCGACCCCCATCTGTAGGACCCCACGTTCCATCCCCCGCCTCCCCATCTGTAGGACCCCACGTTCCATCCCCCGACCCCCCCATCTGTAGGATCCCACGTTCCATCCCCCGACCCCCATCTGTAGGATCCCACGTTCCATCCCCCGACCCCCCATCTGTAGGACCCCACGTTCCATCCCCCGACGCCCATCTGTAGGACTCCACGTTCCATCCCCCGAACCCATCTGTAGGAATCCCACGTTCCATCCCCCGAACCCCCATCTGTAGGACCCCACGTTCCATCCCCCGACCCCCATCTGTAGGATCCCACGTTCCATCCCCCGACCCCCATCTGTAGGATCCCACGTTCCATCCCCCGACCCCCATCTGTAGGACCCCACGTTCCATCCCCCCGACCCCCATCTGTAGGATCCCACGTTCCATCCCCCGACGCCCATCTGTAGGATCCCACGTTCCATCCCCCGACGCCCATCTGTAGGATCCCACGTTCCATCCCCAGTCCCCCCCATCTGTAGGACCCCACGTTCCATCCCCCGCCTCCCCATCTGTAGGACCCCACGTTCCATCCCCAGTCCCTCCATCTGTAGGACCCCACGTTCCATCCCCCGACCCCCCCATCTGTAGGACCCCACGTTCCATCCCCCGACCCCCCCCCATCTGTAGGGCCCCACGTTCCATCCCCCGCCTCCCCCATCTGTAGGACCCCACGTTCCATCCCCAGTCCCCCCCATCTGTAGGACCCCACGTTCCATCCCCCGACCCCCATCTGTAGGACCCGCGTTCCATCCCCCGACCCCCATCTGTAGGACCCCGCGTTCCATCCCCCGACCCCCATCTGTAGGACCCCGCGTTCCATCCCCCGACCCCCATCTGTGGGACCCCACGTTCCATCCCCCGACCCCCATCTGTGGACCCCACGTTCCATCCCCCGACCCCCATCTGTAGGATCCCACGTTCCATCCCCCGACCCCCATCTGTAGGACCCCACGTTCCATCCCCCGACCCCCATCTGTAGGATCCCACGTTCCATCCCCCGACCCCCATCTGTAGGATCCCACGTTCCATCCCCCGACGCCCATCTGTAGGATCCCACGTTCCATCCCCAGTCCCCCCATCTGTAGGACCCCACGTTCCATCCCCCGCCTCCCCATCTGTAGGACCCCACGTTCCATCCCCCTCCTCCCCATCTGTAGGATCCCACGTTCCATCCCCGCCCCCCCATCTGTAGGACCCCACGTTCCATCCCCCGCTCCCCCCATCTGTAGGACCCCACGTTCCATCCCCCGACCCCCCCATCTGTAGGACCCCACGTTCCATCCCCCCGCCCCCCCATCTGTAGGACCCCACGTTCCATCGCCCGTCCCCCCAACTGTGGGGCCCCACGTTCCATCCCCCGCCCCCCCCATCTGTAGGACCCCACGTTCCATCCCCCGCCTCCCCCCCATCTGTAGGACTCCACGTTCCATCCCCCGCTCCCCCCATCTGTAGGACCCCACGTTCCATCCCCCGCTCCCCCCATCTGTAGGACCCCCACGTTCCATCCCCCGCTCCCCCCATCTGTAGGACCCCACGTTCCATCGCCCGTCCCCCCAACTGTGGGGCCCCACGTTCCATCCCCCGACCCCCCCCCATCTGTGGGGCCCCACGTTCCATTCCTTCCCCCCGACCCCCCCCATCTGTAGGACCCCACGTTCCATCCCCCGCCTCCCCCCATGTGTAGGACCCCATGTTCCATCCCCCGCCTCCCCATCTGTAGGACCTCCCACGTTCCATCCCCCGACCCCACGTTCCATCCCCCGCCTCCGCTCCACCCTCCATCATAGACACTAGTTACCTGCAGGAAGTTCTGGCTGGCGCTGATCAGAGATAACTGGGCGCTCGGACTGTCGGGCTGGGATTGGCTTCCTCGGACTCCTTGGACCAACATGGGGATCTGATCGGCTACAGCCTGCAGAAGGATGGGAGATAATATTAGTGACAGCGCCTCCTATAGGCTGCGGCAGGGCAGGAGATGGCTGGGGCTCGCACCTTGCAGCTTTGCACCAGTTGCTGCTGAGCGGCGGGGTTCTTGTTACTGGAGGCAGCGTTCTGCGCGGCGGCGATGGTCTGCGTAGCAGAGGCGGCGGCCTGCTTGGCGGCTTGCTAGAGAAATAAGAGGATAGATGGTGGTGAGTAATATGGGGGAGGGGGCGTCCTAGAGACCACCTGACGGCTTCCTCTGTAGTCACCTCCAGTTTGTGCACCAGCTTCTTCTTTATGGCGTTCTGGGCGGCTGCGTTGGTCGCCATGCGTAGACCTTCGGCGGCCTCTCGTAGCTTCTGCTGCTGTTCCTCGCTGTCCGGGTGTGCGGCGGCGCCCTGAACGACAAGTATGACGGTGACAACCAGCAAAGCACAAGAACGGGTGCAATGAGGGAGGGGCTGAGGACTCACCTTGGCGGCCTCCACCATTCTCGCTGTGGCATCGGCCAGGAGTTTGGCCGCACTCAGAAGCTTTCGTGAATTCTCCAGGTCGCTCTCCTGTTCTGCATCAGCCTTGATGGCGCCCACAAGATCAGAGGTGGCCTGGGCCAGGATCCGAGCCTGCCGCACCATTTCACCTGCCGCAAGACAATGGTGCTCAATGTGCTGCACACAGCGGTGCCTGCCAATGGGGGCGCTGCACACAACGGTGCCTGCCAATGGGGGCGCTGCACACAACGGTGCCCTGCCAATGGGGGCGCTGCAACACAACGGTGCCTGCCAATGGGGGCGCTGCACACAGCGGTGCCTGCCAATGGGGGCGCTGCACACAGCGGTGCCTGCCAATGGGGGCGCTGCACACAGCGGTGCCTGCCAATGGGGGCGCTGCACACAACGGTGCCTGCCAATGGGGGCGCTGCACACAACGGTGCCTGCCAATGGGGGCGCTGCACACAACGGTGCCTGCCCAATGGGGGCGCTGCACACAACGGTGCCTGCCAATGGGGGGCGCTGCACACAACGGTGCCTGCCAATGGGGGCGCTGCACACAGCGGTGCCTGCCAATGGGGGCGCTGCACACAACGGTGCCTGCCAATGGGGGGCGCTGCACACAGCGATGCCTGCCAATGGGGGCGCTGCACACAGCGATGCCTGCCAATGGGGGCGCTGCACACAGCGGTGCCTGCCAATGGGGGGCGCTGCACACAGCGGTGCCTGCCAATGGGGGCGCTGCACACAGCGGTGGCCTGCCAATGGGGGCGCTGCACACAGCGGTGCCTGCCAATGGGGGCGCTGCACACAGCGGTGCCTGCCAATGGGGGGGCTGCTTGCACACAGCGGTGCCTGCCAATGGGGGCGCTGCACACAGCGGTGCCTGCCAATGGGGGGCGCTGCACACAGCGGTGCCTGCCAATGGGGGCGCTGCACACAGCGGTGCCTGCCAATGGGGGCGCTGCACACGAGACGGTGCCTGCCAATGGGGGCGCTA